>NC_088313.1:17988267-18294574 GCF_910592395.1 Lineus longissimus
CAGAGAGGGCTTCATCACTCTCAGTCTTACGATCACAGTTCACGTCATCGAAACAAATCAGATAATTATTGGTCCCGTGATGACAGAGTGGCAGGCTCTAGGAGTGATGAAAAGCATGGTAGAGGAAAAAGGTGGTTTTCTTGTGGCGATGAACGACAGCATGGAGATGATAGACAAAGTCACCATGGAGACGATAGGCATGGTCACCATAGAGACAGCAGACACAATGACCATGAAAATGAGAGACACATTCACCATGGGGATGACACACATAATCTTCACAGAGATGACAGACATGCTGACGATGGGCCGAGTCAAAGAAAACACCATGAAAACAAAGGTGATGAAAAATGTGAAACAAAGAAACAGTCTGTTGAAGCTGTAAATGATAGTAATGAAACTGACATTGCTAAACTTGACTCTAAGTCTCCCTCAGTAACTGCTCCAGACAAAGAACCTTTGCTTCCTACAGCAAAAGTCGAGGAAGCATCAGAATCCCCCGTAAAAAAGGGTATCAGTAATTTGAAGAAGCTGTTTGCTAGTTCCCCCAAGGCATCCCTCCTGCCATCAGTAGATGATTCGAGAAGTAAACCAAGCTCTCCATCTGTCTCTGAAATGGTTGGTGGGCAATCACCTGGTTGCAGCAGCTGGTTGGTTGTTGATGAGTGCGAGGCCACACCAGAGAAAACTAAAATGGAGACGCCTGATTCAGAGACCCAAAATATGGCCTCAGATTTGCCCGGTCAGATACGAAAACTGAAAGTTGAGGATTCCGGTAGTCCCAAGTCCCGAAGTCTACCCTACCGTGAAGAAACGTCATTTGAAAAGCTTTTGGCTTCCTGTGGAGTTGATAAAAGCTTTGCTGCTGCTACTGGAACACCAGATGACGAATTCAATGTTGGGTCAATGACAAAAGCTCCTGAGTCAATGAAGGTCGAGGGGAATACGGAAACAAATGGGGAAGAGGAGGAAGGTAGGAACTGATTAGTTTAAATAATCTAGTTAGGCCTGTTGTTGTACTAGTCGTCTTCACGTGTATGTTCATTGTCCTTTCTTTTATTGGTGTTCAATTGTTGGCACAGACCTTTTATTTCCTATTGATTAAGAGTGCTACATGTATACAGTCAAGCTCAAAGATTGTCAACAATTTGGAAGCCATACAATACAATATGCATTTCAAAATAAAAACTTGAGAATCTGTGTGACATGGAGGCATTATGAAATTGAAACCGATTGATCTACATTGTAATTGAACCAATTATGAAAAAGAGCACGATTTCAGCCCTGAGGCTTTCCACGTAAATGTAAAGAGCCACAGTCTGCCCTTTTGTTCTCTTCATAAATGGACACATACTGGGACATGTCTTCATTTGTCTATAAGGATTTTAAAATGCCGTAAGTGGACTTACTACCGGTACTTGTATTTTCAAATCATGCCAACAGAAAAGTAATACAGTCGAGAGGCTGTACATGTACATTGTAGAGCTGCATTTTTCATGATTTTGGTCAATTTATTTTTCATTTGTTGGATTTGTCTTTTTGCTATATATATATGCTATATACTGCATATTATTTGCACTGCCAACTTAAAATATTGACAAGAGATTAGTATCACATAATACACTACAGTGCACAGTCGGTCAACATTTTTGGGCTGCCTCCGTAACAAACTAATTGGTCAGTTTATATTTGACATTTGATTGACGAGACTTGTCTTATTGATTATAACAATAGTGATGAAAACTCCTGTGAACATGTACTCTAAGCCAACAGGTGATTCAACTCAGCCATTCATGCAGGCTTTCTGCATAAATGTTTCCGTAATACTAGGCCTACCAATGCTGAATTGCCATTCTTTGCATAAGCGAGCTGTTTTACATGTTGAATAGACATGCTTAAATCTCGTGAGAATCTGCTGGCTCAGCGTAACTCAGTTTATAACAGCTGTTGTGCTACGGGTGTTAGGCAGATCTCAGGATGGAAGGCTGACAGAGGGGAGAGAATGCTGGCCTCATGTCGCTGCATTCAGGTAGGGCTCGGAATTGGAACTGAAACATGATTAACCCTTTTGACCATGTTGTTGTTTCTAGGATTATCAGTACATATGGAACATGTGGAACGGGCCTATCTTGTAAATTTTTATATGGGCTATTTTAGTTGGCGTTCATGTGTGGTTGCATCTATGGGGATAGTGTATTTGGACATGGGGACTTGAAATGGACAGAAAACCAGAATTCTTAGCACAAGCACCATGCGATGAAATTTAAAACTTATGCTTCTCTTTCTAGATTTCCTCTTACTTGACTCAAGTGATGAGTCCGATGACGACTTAATGCGGCCGTCTGCAGTAGCTCTTGTCAAGTCCCTCGAAGACGCTTGCAAGCCGTTGCCTCATGTGCGTGAAGTGCCCGAGAAGGATGATATCAAAGTAGAGCCGTCAATGTCAGCTCCGAGCCGTAAAAGTGCTGCTGAGTCAACCTCAAACTTCACGTGGAGCCTTGAAAAACTCTTGGAGGAAAAAAGAGAAAAGGTGGGCAATGTCGAGGTTTATATTAATCTACAAAAAAAAAAAACACCTGCAAAAATTGGAGCTAGTGGCCGGAGCTTCTGCATCATGATTTCAGTTACTCGAGTGCTAATTCCATTATAACAATCTGTCATAATCCGGATAGTGAGTCATGCCACCTCTTGATATTGATTATACTCATGTCTAGATATTAGAGGGAACATTCTGTATCTTTCAGGAAAGTGATCGCGGTCGGGAGATGTCAGCCATGGAGGCAGAACTAAAGGTTGGTACTTTTTGTCGACGCTGTCTGTGTGACTCTCTCTGTCAAGTGTCAGTCTCACTTTGTATTAGTCTATTTGATGTTTTGGTGAAGGTGACCTCATCATCCAAGGGTTGTGAGTTCAATGTTGGTCTGGTTGCCACTTTGTCCGTTACTGGTTGAGCATAAGAGTGCCTCTGTGGAGACCTGTAATGATAGCAATTGTTGTAAAGTTCTCATGGTCTAATAGTGGTGGTAGTGTTAATCACTGGGTAACTTCCGAAAGTGCTGTATGATCATTAATTATAATCACCATTAGTATTGTATTTATGAATTCAGTGATGTTGTTCCATTTGCAGCAAGGTTTAAAGAATGGAGGAATAGATTGCATGGAGCTCGATGAAAGCAGCCAAGACATTGGTGCCACAGATTTTGAAGCTGATCAGCAGGAATGTCTCGAGAGGGTAGGATATTTTGTTTTAATGTCTTCATATCAACACTGCCAATTGGTGCAGTAATGGAATTATTTGGCATCATGTGAGGTTGGGGCTTTCTCATCTTATTCCTTGGAGTAACTTTGACCGTGGTATGATGGTATCAAGCCAGTTGTTATTGGAAACTCTTGGCTTTGTACAAGTTTCGTATCAATATCATATCACATGGCATTTTCTGTTTTTCTAAATTCCAGCTCCTGTATATTGAATCAATCCAAACACACCATCCGGGTGAGATCGTCTTCCATTCTAACAAGTGTCATCAGATCTTCACATTCCCGGGCAACATGACTCTCAGCAGTTGTGGATTCACCATTGCCAAGAGTAAAATTGATAATCATTTAATAAGGTTTGATAAAAGTGAGTAGAGTAACGAGTTTTGATAATTAATTCTCAGGTTGGCAGTTTGTTTTCAAAGAACATTATTGGGTCTGATAATCCCAAAACATTAATGCGAGTTATATTTTGTGTGTCTTGGATGTAGTGACCTTAGGTGACAGTTTCAAGGGTTCTGGTGAAGACCTTCTTCTTCTTCTTCTTCTTCTTCTTCAGCGTTCGCTCTGCACTTGGAGGGGTCATTCTCCTAGGAGTAATCCTCCTCCAAGGCGGGATGAGCGTATCCTGCGTGCCACTACGGTTAGGTGCCAATTGGGTTTATTGGCCTAGTGGTCCGACTTTGGCGAGAGAGATAGAGTCCACGCAAGCTACTCATGTTTCTCACTTGGTGGGGTCTTAGCTTGCCCTGGCATAGACACCAGGTACAAGGAACCTCGGTTTTGAGTCTCATTCGAAGGACTGTGAAGAGCCAGGAATTTTAGTTCCTTGAAAGTGGTGAAGACCAAGGTGTTACTATTGGTGATGAGGAATCAAAGCGTTTTACAGACTTTTTATGTTATGTTTCATTTGCTTCCAGTTGGTAAACTGCTTGAATTCGTCAAGAGCAACCTCATCGATATGTGCTTCAAAAACATCTCCTCACAAGATGCCTTCCTCACATGGGTTTTCTACACAAGTAAGTTTTAAATAACTCGAGAAAATAAGCCTGGCATGAGGCTATCTGTGCTGTAGCCACTGATCTGTACATGCATGTTTTGCTTAGGTCGGCAAAAAGATGGTGTAATGAAGTAAAATTCCAGTGTAGCTGCATGTTGTTTTGAAATGTAACATTTGATTTGCTTTGAAAAGAACAAACAAGCTGTTTATTAACACTTCCTCATCTTTCTATTTCAGTGTCCATAGTAGACAACACATATGCTGTAGAGGATTTATACAATCTTCTCTATATTGTCTGGAACAAGAAGAACTCTGTAAATTGGGTGCCAACGGTCAAAGATATTGCTAAAGTCTTTGTTAATTATGGTAGGTTGTTTGATTGTTCTGCATTTAGACTTCTCTGTTTCATTTTGATTGGTTTTAGTGGGTTGTTAAAGTTACATGCAATGTATAAAGCTAATGCAGGAGAGAAAGAAGAAAGTTCAGAAATGCTAAAGCTAAAGTTGATTTTCAGGTGCTGATCTGGCTATGCTAGTGCCAACAACCCTGACTGTCGACTTCACTGAGGATGAACTGAAGTCATCAGAGGGCAAGGAGAATGAAAGAAAGAGCAAGAAGATAGTGGTGGATAACAGAACAGGTTATGGCAGGAGTAACTTGCTACACGTCATCCAGGCTGTTACTCTGGCAGTACAAAAAAGGTGAGCCAGCTCCTGTAACTGTAAACTGCTTTATCATCATTCCTTAGTTTTTGTGTTCGACCTTGTCATTGCCTCTCTATAACTGCAGTTGCTAGCACATTCCTTAGGCCCACTGTCTCCATTTCCAACTGAAATATTCCCAAGCAAGTTCATTCAGAGCTGCAAATCTGGGCTTGGCATATATCGAAACACAGCATTATTGTATTGATTTGATTTGCTAAGCTAGTCAGGCCTACCCTTTGCCTCATGCTTTACCACTATTGAATCAGCTTTATAAATTAATAACTAGACCGTATGCCATGTTGCATGGGCTAGATGACCCAATATAATCCATCATGACCCTGTTTCAGGCCTCACAGTTACACCAGTAATGACCTCTGCACATTGTTTGTGATGATGTCTAAAGTGGCCTTGGACAAGTCTTTGACCATGTAAGTATCGGATGATGAGATGTCGTGGCTAACTAACATTTTCTGTGAAAAAGTATATATGTAATCATTGTACTGTGAAGACTACTGCAAGACTGACATCATTTTGACATACCCGTATTTCATTGTTACAAAGTTTGTGTTGGTAGTGCACATGTATAGAAGGATTACAGATTTTCATGACTTTATTTTCCAGAGGTCAGTTAAAATTTGACATTAGGCTGTGTTTCTCAGCGATCTTGAATGCCTTCCCTAACGAAGAGTGGCACCAACGAGTCACCGAACTCTGCTGCTATTTATCAACTCTGATCAGCCATCATCACAACAAGGTCACTCTCGTACGTCTGATCCACAACTCGGACCCACGAGGGGTATTCCTCCAGCGTCGCCTGGCGTACACAATGCTACATCAACTCTTCAATACAACGGAAGAGCAAAATATCACTGAAATGAAGGTGTGTATGTATAAAATGTTACCCCTATGACAGATGATCTCAGCAACTATAGCTATAGCTATAGCACAGAAGAAGAATGATGACAGATAGATACGAGAGTACATGTAAATATGAAAATTCTATATTCTGTTTTCCATTGTTTTTCAGGTGCAAATGTTACATAACTTTACAATATCCTTGTGTAGAGACCCCGTTGATGACTATTACCTTCTATCCAGCATCATCATATTACTAGACCAATGTGTTGGAAAAGAAACACTGCCCTCAAGCGATAAGGTTAGTCCTAGAAAAGTTTGGAGATGTTTCCGCCTGTGAATTGGGAGAATCTTGGGTGCCTGGGCATGGACCTGGTATAACTGGCAGGCAATAGAGTATGATTTACATAACCAGGGATGGTCCATTTTGGAGTCTTGATTGTCATAAACCTTGGCTGACTGAGTACATCTACAAGTAATTCAACCCAAAGAGGCTTAAGTGTAAAAAGCTGTTGGGCTAGTCAGTTGCTGATCATTTAGACAACTCTTTCCAGCCCGCCCTCCACACCCTCCATGAGCACATGCGGCACCTGATGGGGACAATCCGAGACACCATTCACAATATGGACTGCACAAAGGTGAAGAACATGTTAGTGCAAGTTGACGCCAAGTGGAATTTCATGCTGCAGGGAATGGGCACAAAACAGGTAAGCTTTATACTAGGTTAAGAACGAGACAAGTGCAGGAAAACCTTCTTTTCATACCTGTCCTTTAGATTGAGAGTTGAGAATGTTCCCTCGGAGAACTGCAACTGCTGAGACTTCCTCTCTGAAAATTTCTCATTTCTTTTTCAGGCCACCCTCTTCCACTGGACAAATATGGTTAGTACAGTTTCCACTCACCAGGTAGAGCAGCCAATGGAAGATGTTCCTTGCAGCCAATCAGACGATGAGGAAACACCATCAGAAACAAAGACGTAGTCACAAAACGAAAATCTGCACTTTGTTATAATCTACACAGGACTATTGTCTGTCAAAGAGGATCTAGGTCTTCATTTCTGCCTTGTAATGTCTTTATTCTTGTTGACTTGCTTCTTGGCTACATGCCTATTATACTGGAAACTGCCTGCCAAACACTGCCCATAGGTATCCATTTACGACTGGATGTAAAATTTGATCAGGCAGCTTCACTAATTTGAGGGCATTTTGCCATTGGCATTGTGAACCAACATGCTGGAATTATACCTGCTGTAATAGCGTTTTATACTGTATTCTCTTGCATTATGCATTCAATTCAGATGATATATCTATATCAGGAGAAATAAAAGATATATTTGTGCAATACACGAGCCTTCCTTACAATGTTTTTACTTTCTTGTCTTCAGCACAAGAGCATTGCAAGGCCAGTGCAGATCCAAAATCGTAATTGCGCTCTTACAACCAGATGGACCAAGCGAAGCTCTCTGGCCGCAGGCCTCTAGTCTAAGACAGAACAATAGAAGTGGCCACTACATGTACTAGGTTCTTCTTCGTCAAAGTGGCCATATTCCCCATATTGGCACTTCTTATCATCCTTTTCAGTTCTTTGGTCCACACGCACTAGCCATAGTCACACACTGCCTTCACTGAAGACGGGCAATTATTCATCCAAGGTCGCACAGACATAACAACATGAGACCCAATTTGTTACAAAATGAATTTTATTTTCCAACAACCCAAGTTTACTCATTTTCTCTGTCGTCTATATATTCATATGATTATGTACATGTATAGAGAGTGAGCAGGTACACTTGACCGATGATAAAATCCACTGACAAGAACTACCCCAAAAGCCTTATAAAACCTGATCCACCACCCTACCAAACAAGAAAATCGAAGTCTTTCTTACCAGCCAACACTCTTCAAAATATGGACCAAGACTACATCACATCCTGCTCAACTTGTATTCACTTGTCTAAGATTAGAATTAACGTACAGTAGAACCTCCATCAAGGACACCCTTGACATGAAAAATCTGTCCTTACTGGTCCGGTCAGCACTTTGGGTAAAGAATCAGTCTCTTTTAAGGGAGTTTGCATGACATATATGACAGAACATATGAAAGTAACATAGGAGTTTATTGTTTTAGACTGCTAAATGTAACTAATGCCATCACCATGTGAAATAAGCCTATTGTACAGGCCCAGGCGTCACTCGACTGGCGTAATCTCGTCAACACAGTACTTCAACAAGTAGGCAAAGTCACCTCAATTGATGGGAATGGCTCACAAATGTCATTGTCTCTTTGAGAGTTCAAATGTTAGCTCGTGCCCAGCATCCCATGTTTCATCATGTACTTTTCCCTCGCCGTGTCGATCAAGATTTTTTTCCTCTCTTCAAATGATTGATGACGTTCTTGAGAACTTTTCGAAAAAGACTTTGCAGCAATTTTTACTGGCGATAAAGCCTGCAAAAGAATAGACACAGAAGTTTATAATGAGGCGGCTTCCGAATTGACACACGGGAAATATTGATCAAATCTTGACATAAAGTCATTCCAACAACTAAGAGGCCAAACTGCAAATTTGTTCCTTATGATACTTTGAGAGCCATGTAAGATGTACACATGTGAGTACCCATGGTTGATTTCTCCCGGATTTACTCTTCCAAGTCGTTGGAGAGACAAAAGATGCAGTTCCCTAGGAAGGCCGAGATGGTAAGTACCACACATGTAACAAGTTGCTTCTGCATCATGACATACCATTGGATTAGGCTTGGGTTTCTGAGGTGCAGAGTCCTCCGGGGTGTATGCCACAGTGCCCTCTAAGAGATTGGTAATGGTCATGTCGACATCCCTCGTGGTGCCTGCAATGGAGAAAACATAGAATAAAACTGCAGGAAACAATTCTGAACACTACCTACACTTGTATAAACTACACCCACTAACCACCTATGGTAATGAAGTTCCACTAAGGATAGCAATGACTAAGGCTTCTCATCTTCAGTACAGTACTCACTCAAATCTCTTTTGATGACATGAAGAGGCACCTGCGTTAAGACTTCTTTCACTTGCTGTGTCATTAAGTTGAGACGTTGGTCTTCTTCCGGACTTGATGATCGCCATGAGCTGCGGAGGCTCCCCCTGGTGATCAGCGTAGGAGATGTGGAAAGGCTGCTGTCACTGCCGAGGTTGGGAGTAGCACCTGAAAATGGGAAATTAGATGTATTTTTACCTAAGACACGGATGGTGTTATTAACAGGTGGCAATCAATATATAAGCATTATATTGCATTGTACATACTTGCTTGTATTTCCTTGAGCCACTGGTTGCAATTCAGTAATAGCGAAAAGATTTTTTATGATAATTACCTGATTGAGCATGTTGATTTGTAACAGGGGGTTGGAAAGTCATTCTTTTGAACAATTCTGCCTTGTCAGCACTTGTAAAATTTGAAACCTCCAACTTGAGGGCCTCAGCAAAGAGTTTCTCTGCCCGTCTGCAGTAATCTTCTGTTGTTTCGGTTTCGTTTCGTCTAATGACTGGCAGGATTTTGAGATGGAAGTGTGTGTACGGCACAAATAGATGCCAGAAGATGTCAGAGACATATGTGGAGCCAAGAACACTCTGAAAAGTGGAAGATAAGATTTAGTTATGAAAATGTAAGCTTGTTCCCTTAAAACAATTGACTTTTTTAATGTAACATATGGCTCTACGCTTCAAGTGCCTGTAAACCTCTAATAAAATTGAAGCCCAAGATTTGTAAAGATTACACCAACCAAGTAAATAATAATTCTTGAAGTAATACTTACTATTGCCACATTCGTGAATGGTGGCCTAGATGTCTGTATGGCAATCTGCAATGAAAAAACATATCATAAATATGCATATAAACATATCGGATATTTATGACATACTCTTTTCCATACCTGCCTTAGGTCAACAGAAAAACAATATGCATTAGGCAGACCCCACCCATCAAGAGTGAATGAAGTCAAACAAGCTCTGGAACAGACACATAACATATCAAAATTCAATCTCATTTATCTCACTTACTGGCTGAATAGATAAACCAAGTCTGAACGGCCATTCCTGGAATCTCAACAAGGCCTTCTTTCCACTGGTTGTCACACCCTCTGGGAACACCAATAGGGAGTAGGGGGAATCTGAAATCAGACAAAGTAAAATTAACAAGAGTTCTATTTCTATAACACATCGCAATGATCTACATACTTAGATGGAAACGGTTGATAAGTGAAATCATACCTCTACAATATTCCTGTATATTGACTTCAACTGGTGCATCTCTCAGAGTGTAACCAAGGTCAACAAATCCCATCAGCCACTGGATCATCTTGTCTACTTTCTTGGTTAACAACTGTAAGAAGAAACAGCCAATGTAAACTAGCAAGAAGGAACATCCAATGTAAACAACTGTTAGAAGGAACATCCAATGTAAAAACTCCTGTCAGTTTTTCAAGCATTAATTCCTCACCATAAAATTTTCAACAATCAAATCTGTGGCAAGGTGGTCAAAGACACTGCTATGATTTGAAAGGAGAAGTTTGACGCTTGAGTCTCGTTGCTCCATGCCTTCTGTGGTCAACACTATGCCAAGGACACCGCACATCACACGCAGAACAAACCTGAAATTGAAGAGAAGAAGAGGTGTACTACAGGTACACATACTAAAACTAGGACACAACCTGAAATGGCCTTATTCAGACTCAACATTCAAACTTTGAAACGCAGCCAAAGTAGAAAAAAATCTTTTGAAGAGACAACTGTGAAATTCAAACCAAGAGATTCTCTTGACTTTACTCACAAACAGGAGTAGTGACACAACATTTTAAAGCATATCACATGGCTGCCACATATAATACTACCTGAGTACTGAGTGTAGAATCTGCTATGGTCACTGATTGACCTCTCTCACCCTAATCAAGCAAAGGTTCATGAAGGAACAGTTAATTTCATAGCAATTTGTTACATCTCCTTCTGGCACAAATACGGTAGTAAGATATCAATTCTGATGGGTCTTCACAAGAGCATTGAAACTTACCTCCTCAGGAGTGACTTCTTTGCTAGGATGCTAGCAACCACCAATACATTGAATCCAATGAAGACACGTAGAACACACAGGACAATTCCAAGAGGAAAGTACAGTAAGATAGGAACCAAGGCAAGGCCCTTAGGAAACCTGAAAAAAGAAAAGCCAATGGGAAATAAATGAATAAACAAAGAGGGTTATATATATTTCATCAGCCATGTCAGGGAATCTCCATAAGGTGGACAACAAGAGAAGACCATTACTTTCAAGTGGTGTCTATAGACGTGTTGCTTGAAGCAGTGATCTTGATCCACCGAACAGCTGAGCCCTAACACATGAACAGGAGTGTAGGCCAGCAGCCAGGATCAGGAGTGTAAAACTGCTGGATGATATGGATAGAAAACTGGTTAATTTACGACCATACGAGTAAACAATGCTGACAACCTTAATATCTACCTGGACTTTTCAAACAGGTCCACAAGCTGCACAGTTGCCATCCTAAAATATTCAGTCAGAACTTAGTTATATGGCATTTAGTATGAGAAAATTTTAGGATTTCTTGAGAAAGACATGTTGGTGTCGTCGTTGTTGAAATGAATCCAAAGCAATTGTATTTCCTTTCGGGCCGCTCGGTATCACGTGATGCGAAGTTACATTTCCTAAAAATACTTGGATCAAGGTGCAGTTTGTTTTCATCATTATTTGGCTTAACAGAACATTGTATTAAAAAAGAAATACCGCAAATATCAGCTTTCGAATGTGTTTTAGTAGTTAGTGACCTTTGATCAACCATATTCAATGTTGTTTTTGTCATTGCAGTCAAAATACTGGTGACCTAAACTTGTCTTGTAATTTGGCAAATGCAAAAGTGATGAGAAAAAAGTCAAGTCTCGTGTGCATAGAGTAGGCCTATGCATGCTATTCCATTGTCATCTGAAGCTGTGGAAGATGTCTTCATGACTATTGGTCCAGGACTTCATTCACGTCTCCGCTTTTATCATTATAGAGCCCGAAAAAAGTGTGAATGGCTTAGGCCCCTTAGGCTTAATATAATGTGATGTCCATTCAATGTTTTTCCCCTTATATAGCATATGGCAATCCTCCCCCATTGCAGAAGTCCCTTCTAGTGCCAACCTGTTTGAGCTCTAGTCTCCTGCCTTTTAGCCAAAATTTACTAGTTAAACTAGATTGCATATGTTTCTGACACCATTTTGTATAGAATTGCTACAGAAGTCAAAGGTTACATGTATATTTTCCATTGTTTGCTCCCGTTGATGCAGTAAGGCCAAACAAATGATTTATTTGTGTCATCCGTGCATGCCAATTTCTTCTCCCTATTGACCTAAAACAAGTCTGTGGGGCTAATGAGTTAGGAATATTGCTCAGTATTATTCATTATTGCCACTGTATCAAACAGCCTTTACATGTATCTGGGTGAGAAACTGTTTCATAGAGTTCATGACAATGTTCAGTCGTGATGTATTTTGTGTGCTCTGCAACACCATGGCCTTGATGGCAATTGATGATCATGTGATTTAGATCACTTTTCAAAATGAGTTACACCAACACTAACTAACAGTGAGTAATATAATTATCTGGGTGGAGAGTTATCATTTGTTCATTAGATTGCTCTGAATTCATATCAGGAATTGCATGTCAAAGATTTGTCAGTTAGCTAGGATGTACTTGTAGGCCCAGTAGAAGTAGTAGTTTATGTTCTGACAATCCATTGGTGAATCTGTACAGGAACTGTCAACAACAGCGGCTCTGTGACATGATGAAAAGTATGACTTGCTTTTATTGATGGTGTGGTGTGCATTCATCTCAGCAGACTTGCAGAAATAAGAAGGAGGGGAAGCCTACTCGGCCAAAAAAAACCCCTTTCCTCCGTATCCAAATTGTTGGCTCTTTGACATTCATTTCTTTACTTTCCTTGCAGACGAGTTTCTCACCCACGCCCTGAGTATGGCGTCTCCATCTGAGGACGATGGCAGCGAAACGAATGAGGTTGACAATGACACATCGGAATATTCACCTTTCTCAGAAGCGGCGTCTTCACAGGATAGCGAACAACTGCAATCTCTCGTAAGTTTAACTACATGTCAGTCACATGACAATGTATCATATTCTACACTACTAGGACACTACAAATGTACGAACACAAGGTTAAGTGCATTGTTGGAACTTTCCAGTTTTTCCTTCCTCATGTCTGGGCATGCAATTGACTGAACATGCTAGGTTTTACATAAAAGGACCAGCATCACCTTATTCATGACTAAAATATCATGTGGTCTTGACTAAATAAAAATGTTGGCCCAGCCAACGATATCGATTTAGTTTCAACTATTTTTAGATAAAAGGAATCTCCAACTTGAAGTCCAAAGTCCACATGATTACGCTTGTCTGAGTTCATTATCATTATTGAAGATGTTTTATTTGTGTTTTGATTTTATCTTGTGGTCATCTTGACCCTGACCTTATCGCTCTGTTCAAATTGAGTGAAGATTTTCTTTTTGACATTATTTGTAAAATGGCCAATTTCACAGACATGATATATCTATCATCAGCTTAGGCGATGATGATGATAAGCAATCACTCTGTCAGTCAGTATCAGTTCATGCAGTTTTGCTGTCACGAAGGAATGCTGAGAGTGGAAATTTCCCAAGAACTTCAAACAGTTTGTAAATGATCCAAGTGGGGATGGAAACAGGAAAAATGACACTAATTTTTTGGATTGAATGAGACATGCTTCTCACTGCAGAACTCATATTATTACACATTTTATTACACATTTTGACTGCTCAATGATTGCACCATTCTTTGCTTATTCTGTTCTTTTTTACTCCGACATGTACGATTTTCACTTTCATTTTGACTCGACCTCGTGAAATATCTGTATTGTCCGAAAATTAGACCAGCCCAAATAGTGACGAAATTGAGGTGCGTCTCTCACCTCTTGACCTGACTGGTCAAAAGTGTTCTCAATTTTGTCGTATCTAGATTGCAATAAAAGTCCCACCATAATAATTGATTTTTGAAGAAATATTTAAAGATTCTTCAAATTTAGAAAATATGTAGTTTTGGTGATACATGTACAAGTACGTCGCAATGCAACCACCTAGTTGTCCATGAAGGATGTACACCTCTCTTGAAACCGCTTTTATGCTCTAACACATTTAACACGAAAGGCACCTGCATGCTACACGTCATATGACTTGAGGGACATTTGGGAAGTTTTCATCTTGCTTCCTTGCAATCCCAAAGAAATCCTTTGATTTGGTAAGATCCGACTACATACATATATGGTAAATGGGTTATTAGGGCCCCAAAGCTGGCCAGACAATGCGTCAGTCTGGGTCAAGGAGGGGTCAGCATCAGCTGGGGAAGGAGATAAACATCTTATCAACTTCGACACAATTCTTTAAGGTATATCATCACTATCAGTAACAGTGTGTCATCATGACCCAGAGATCATCTAGAGTATGTTGAACATCAAATATAGGAGAGTTTTGTTCCATGGTCATTGCATTCTCTGCAACGATCTGTTGCCCTATGTCTTTCCATCAATCATCCTGGTTGGCAAACGCGTTGTTACAGGAACTTGGAATGGAGTTAGCTACTACTGCCTTTGCTACAACCGATAAAGAAGACGTAAGTTCTGAATCTTATCTGTGGAAGATAAAACCTTGGGGACATTCAGACCTACTTCCTTGACGTAAAATATCACCCTCCTTGACTTGTGGCATGTTCTCATGGACTTTCTCCTTTAAAATTTCATTGATAAGATCAAATAGTCATGGTCTTTATGAATACTTAATAAGATTAAGCATCTCCTTTTAATGACACCGCATTGATTTCCTTTACTTTGTCTATGAAAAGTAGGCTGTGATCATGTTAGAATTTTGGCTGCCTTCGAAGGTTTGTGCATTGATTTTCCCTCTGTGTTACGTTTTCTCTGCGGTATTTTTGAGCTGGTTAATGGTTGCTCTCTGATGTTTTCATTTTCGTTCAGCAGTCAGTGCCTTCCACTCCAGGGCAAAGGACATCTGTCTCTCTTGGTGAACAATGTGTTGTTGAGATGTCGCAAGATCCAAGGGAATGCCAACTACCATCGACAGGTGGAGGGTAACCACGATGCTGCTGTCCATAGAGTATCTGGATGGAGGAACTGAAGGACTGGACTTGACGAAACACCAGAAACCTGTGTATTGTTAATTCTCGCACTATACCATTTCCAACCGACTCTGAACTGATCTTTTCTTTTCCACAGTCAACCTTGGCTAATGAAGCATCCAAACAAGGCACGAAACGAAAACATCGGGCAAAAGATGACAAGATCTGCGGAGTTTGTGGGGATAAGGCTCTTGGGTACAACTTTGATGCCATCTCATGTGAATCTTGCAAGGCATTTTTCAGGAGGAATGCTCTCAAAAACAAGGTAAACATAAAAATCAGAAAAAAGGCTCTGACCTGAGTTTCTGATCTCTTTTAAGGACAGCCTGTGCATTGCAAATGCTATCCAAATGCACATTTAAGTTTATACAGTACTGTAAAATATGTTATTTACTTGCTTAGCAATTGAATATACTTCTTGCTGCAAAAATCAAGCAGAAAAAAATGTTTCACACTGTGCATAATATGTTTGATATCTGATAAAAAGTCAATTTTTAATAATTGTCCCAAATTTGTGTAGCAGGTATATTGTGGATCATAACTACCACTGACTTGTCTGATCTGTTACTCAAATTATTTCCCTCAGACAAGTGACATTTAGGCCTTCACAGTTATTTCGGTCATCAAATTAATGAACTATTAACATTGATTTGTTAAATTGAGTGGGAAAGTGTTGGTCATGTTGCCTGCAATGGTGCAATGACTTACTGTCAGTAGAGTACAATTTCATGTATTGAGTTAATTTTTTGTTTCTTTTCAGATTTCGAAGTGTATGTTCAGCGGAACATGTAAACTTGACATCAACACAAGGCGATTCTGCTCGTTCTGCCGATTGAGCAAATGTTTAGAAATTGGAATGAAAAAAGACATGATTCTTGGTAAGACAGGTGTTGGTTTACTTATAATTCACCTCAGAAATGTTAAGTTTTACACCTCGGTTGCAATGTGGTATTGTTTTCAGTGTATAATACATTGAACCACATCCAAAATCCTTGACAAGCATTTGTTGGACTTGGGTATGGCTGAAGTGACAGTGAACATATTCCAACTTGCACAAGGTGCAAGAAGTATTTCAGATTTAGAGATTTTTTCTCTGAAATCTTTACTCACTCATTTTGATAACTTATAACTTCAGGCGATACACAAAAGAAGGCTCGATTAGAAAAGATGTCAAAGAACAAACAGCGTCGTGGAGTGTCGACTGGTGAGAAAATTACGCCGGTGATGTCACCACAAAGCGACGATTCGAGCAACTACACAACAGTAAAGGTGGAGCCGTCTGATTCATTACCGGAAGATCATGAATATTTCTGCTGGTCGCCCTCCGAACCAACCACCGGATTACAACCGATGCGAAAAATGTCCGCGGAGGAAATTCTCGTGATAACGGAATTATCGACGGCTTATCAAAATTCATTTTACAAGATGGAGGAAAATCCTACAGAAAATTCAAAACTGAATGACTTGGTGAACTATTCTGGTTTGATTGTGAGGAAGCTGATTAAATTTGCTAAAAAAATTGATGATTTTGTCCGTTTGAGTCAGGACAGTCAGATTTGGCTTCTGAAGGGCGTGGTACTGAGTACTCTCTTCATACGGTCAGCGGAGCATTATAATCAGGAAAAGGATGCGTGGATTACCCCGACGTGTGAAATACCAACAATTGTTTTAAAACGAGCAACGGGCTATGAGAAATTTCATGAAGAACATATAAAGTATTGCAAGTCTATTAAACCCCTCACACAGGATGATCCAAATATCTTGATGATGATGATGATAATCTCGTTATTTTATCCAGATCGCCCAAATGTGACAGAGCGTGAAACTGTCTCGGATGCACAGGACAAATACATTTGCCTTCTAAAGCATTATTTAGAATCTAAGTATTCATTTTATCGAGCTCGGCAACTTTTCCCTCGAATTCTCGCTAAATTGGACGAATTACAAGAATTAACGGAAAATCATGGACGTGTTTTGTTACACGTGAATCCCAGTGAAATTGAGCCTCTAATGTTGGAAATTTTCGACTTGAAATGATAATTCTGAACGGTAGCTACAATTGTACATCATTTCATTTCATTGATATGTGACAGTTTCAATTCATGTGTTCTCTTATGATGTTAAACCTGTTTACTTGGAATCTGACAAATGTTCTTGAAGAGAAAGTCACGTGTTGTGGCAGGATTCTAACCAGGTCTTTTGTATGGTCTTTTACGGCCACATGGGGGCGCCAACAACACTAGTAAAAAGAAATTTTGGAGATTTTCTCTAGCTCCCATGTCAGAGATGACGCATCATGATACATGTATGAACGTGATGTGTGAATGTTACGTCAAAAAAGTCCTGGCTGTTATGATCCACCAAACTGTCATGATGAGGGTTGCTTAGATTCCTTTTGCTTTTTAGTTTGATTCTCACTGACTGAGTGTGCTCTATGTGATAAGTGTGATTGATATGTTTTGCATTATAAATGTGCAATTAGTCCTTGATTCTGTGTGTAAAAAATAATTAACCAACGTTTTGAAACTAAGCTTTGAAATATTATGCATAGGTCACTGAATAACAATGCAAAGATCTGATTTCCAAGAGTTTGTTACTCTTAATGCAGCGTAGCTCAGAACCATAGTTTTTAGAGAAAAATGGGATGCTGGTGGTTTATCTTATGGAGGGCTTGTAGTCACTGGCCTTACCAGGTGTTCGCAAAAGCTTACAAATGATTAAATGTCTAAGCCTGCTCGGGCTTAACCTGAACCATGGATCTTTGGTCCTAAACCAATCAAATATATCTTTTTAAATGAAAATTTTAAAACTAAACAAATGGCTTAGTTTGAATGTAACCTGGTCTAGATTGTACATTGTGTATATTTAAAAACTAATGAAATATATTGATATATTATATATAATTCAGCAAGGGTATGAGAAAAATGGCCTTAAAATTGTGAATTGTGGAAGCGGAGAGCTGTTGAGGTTTTAGGTTAGCTCAGTCAGCTATGGCTCTTGATATGTGATCACACTAATGTCTCAAAATAGACCAAGAAGGCGTATTTTGTGTACAGGTTTTTGTTTACAATTCAATAAATTTATTGAGAAATAATTATTCAATTTTACGCCTGATCATAGATGATTTTGATTCAAGATGTACAAATGATAGTGACGGAGAGACTTTATTTTGAAATTATTGTTAGTTTTTTGTAGTTTCCTATATGATATAATCTCTATCAGTTCTTCGTTGTTTGATCACACTAGCAACTTAATGATGTGGTGCCATTGGAACCAGCGAAGTTTGTATCTAGACAGCATCCAAGTGTGGATAGCATCTGGATCAATTGCCGATTCGAAACTTTAAATGTGAGGCATGGATATTTTACTTCACTGGTTCACGCTTTATTGTATTGATTACCGGTAGATTGGTCTTCTACATGTATGTACAGAATGTCACAGCTTAGTGCTACACCTGCATTTGTAAACTGATCAGGTCAAGACAGCTGGGAGGGTCAGGTCGACCAACATGTACAATGTAAGAACGATCCTTTTATTTAGCAAGATTTAATTGATGTTTCTTTCTGTGAGGCAGTGTGAGAGTTGTTGAATATCTACCGGTAGTTTATCTTGAGTTGTATATAGTAGATATTACCATGTACCAACATGAGGATTAACCACTGATGCAATTTCTTCTTTGTTTAGTTAATAACAATGATAGTAATAATGCTAGTGATTTTTTCAATAATAAGTGCTTATCACTGTACTATTTACTGTGTCAAAGTGCTTTACAATCACACACATTATTACCTAGCCAATCCAGAATTTGTTGAGTTTATTAGATTTTGTTTATGATTTGAGAGGTTTTCTCGAGCTTAATTCTATTTTTTGGCAAGAAGTCTTTGTACATCTACTGACAGGTTACAGCTTTTGTGGTTGTTGGGAAAAATGATGAAATTGATGGTAACATGACGTTAGTTCACTTTAAGCTTAATACTAGAGCTTTCTTGTATACCAAGGCAGCCCCAGACATAGTCAGCAACAGATGATAATGCAAATATAATACAGTGTACTTGTACGATAAAATGGAACACAATAATAATATTGATTATCTTTGAATTAACTTGTTGTCGGTGCAGAAGTCAGTGTGAGTTCATCATTAACAAAAGATGCTGGTGACATTATATATCTAAAGTGCCGTGCAGTCAAGTGATTTAAATCACTACGACCTGCATTTATGATTGCATGCAACAAAAGTTGTTTGTGTGTGGTGCACATCGCAGGTCATCTTGCCTGCGACAAGAATCTGTGATCGAGGTGAATTGTGATTATTATCAAACCCAGCGATTACTGGTTCATGCAGACAGGGATTTTTTGTTGCGCATAACAGTGATTCTCATCACAGGTTGCAGTGATTTAGATGGCTGGTTTGCACTGCGCTTCTGTGTGAAATGTTGGGGAATGACTGTATTCGTATAAGTGGCTGTAATCTTCATTAATGTGTAGAGCCTAACCCTACCATCTTATATTAGTAGAGCTTCGTCTTTGTATGCTGGGAATACATGATAAAGATGCAGATGCAGTCTTGTTGATAATACAAGCTTTTACTAAATTACGTCTCTTTTCTTATTTTGTTTTCTCTATTTTTGAAGTCCTCCAATCTGACTTGTTTATCCACATTCATGAAAGAGTGGCTGACATCCATTGAGGAAGTGGGCTTCTGATACATCCCGGTAGATGGAGATGCGACTCGTACTTTTTCAAGGCCCCCATTTACATTGTATAGACTACGATAAAGCCTTTGCCTAGCAATGCTAACATGCATAGATCTCACAATCTGTCGCAACCTATTCATGTTGTGTCTGAAATCAGTCACAACTTGGGACAAAACAGCTTTTCGTCTGATATGTTGTGACCAGAAGCCTCTGTAGTGGACCATTCCACCATGTCTTTCAGAACTCTCAACTGTGATTCAATATATTAGTTCTGCCTCATACTTTGTCAGGGGGACACATTCAACGTGGGATGGGGCATCTCATTTTACAATCAAGGCAAATCATTGCTTTTCAGAAGAGACCAGGAGATCGTGGGACTGTGCAGGACCATTCCACCATGTCTTTCAGAACTCTCAGCTGACAGTGATTCAATGTTGGTTCTGCCTCATACTTTGTCAGGGGGACACATTCATGGTTGATGGACGGGTTGTCACTGAGGAGCTCTTGGGTATGGTATCACACCCAGCTTGCCCAAATACTAACCTTGATTAACAAGAGCACCAACTATACATACATGTCAATTTATTCAAAATATCACTTCAACTCAAGGTTTAGACAACCAGAAAGTTATTGCGCATTGTTGGTGAGCTTTATCACGCTGAAGCTCTTGGAGTTTAATTGTCCCAATTTCTTGACATAGTTGGAACATTCTATGCTGCATGTGGACATTGAGGTTGAACACACTAGGCAGGACTTGAGTTGACGCAACCAAAACTCTCTAGACTATTCAATAAAAAGTTCAGCAATAAATCATCCTATGCTACCGTCTCCTTGGATTCTTCCTCAACCCACCCCCGCTCAATGACCCATTTCCATCCCCATTTCTACTTTTGTCCTGATCAACCTGCTCACTCCATTCCTTTTGTAATTTATCCACCAACTCTGGTGTAAGGAGTCCCTGTTTGATCAATTCCTCAGTCACTTTACCCGTTGGCATTTTGGCCGCTTTGACTGCCTTGGCCATTTTAAATCTGTCTGCAAGAGACTTAGGTTTTTCATTAAGATCCAAATCGAGAGCAGTGTCTGGTAAACGTCCCCGCTGTGATCTCCGACCTCGTTTCTTAATTTCAAAATCGTCCTCGTCATCAGTAGGCCCATTTGAAATATTTGTCTCACTCGTTTTCAAAAGTTGGGTGATGTTAAACACGCCCAACTGAATGATTTTGTCCAATTCTTGTTGCATATCACGCACATGTACGGCATCCGGGAACATGTCCATGAATCGATAGCTGAGCCACAGATAGAGATCTAACACATCAAAGACACCTTCGAGATGTACCAGGTCCACGATGGTGAGAGGAGCCTGGACAGGCCAGCCAACCTGTCTACACAGCCAATCTAGTGTCAGGGGTTCTCCTCGACTGAACTGTCTTGCAAACTGAAAGGGAAAAAGATGGAATTTATTCATTGATCCTCATTTTTTCACTGTCAGTCTTGGTTGGTTTAAAGGCCAGCAAACTTGATCAACAGCAGCATGGCCATTTCTAGGGGCATTTAACTTCTCAGTTGATTGGTTAGGGATGAAAATTATATACCTCCTCTTCAACAAATTAGCAATTACTAGACCAACTCTTACCTTCAAAAACATGGTACACACAAATGGCTGTTTCTTTGGTATAGGTGAACAGCAGAAGACATATCTGGCCCGCAATGGCAGTGGAACATGCTCTATCACATCGGCAAGGAACTTGAAGTCATCCACGTTGCACATGAAGTACTTATCATTGTCCAGCTCGCAGAGGGTCACAAATATGTCCTAAAAACGAAGATTTCTTTATTACATTTTCACTGAGTCGGGTCCGTCTCCAAAGCTTTACCGTTGTCAATATAATAATGTACAAAGCTGTATATGTAGGCCATCAGAGCCAGCCCATCAATATGTTATGTGTATTATCTCCACTATTTTATTGGGAATTACGTCATGACATAAATGGCTATATTTTGCACCGCGCGGCGATGATATATCGGAGATTCATGACTAGGCATACTCACTATTAAGTTTGATAGTGTAGCTTTAGGCAGGTGGAAGGCGAACAGTTCTATTTGTTCTGCAGTGGGGTGAAGACCAGCTTGCTGCAACCAAAAAATATAAATCATTACATCAAGTTTTGACATGTAGATTACGCAGAATCTTGATATTTTGTCTGAACAAGGGAATACCTCTCCACCACATTCTTACCAGATCGGTTCTGGATACAAATCTTCTCACCATGATTATGGATTCTTACTTCATAGACAAGAAGTGTCAACCACTGAGATATATGATCTCACTTTCGTAGGATACAAGAAACAACTTTGAAAGCCAAGGTATATATCAGAAGTACATGTAAGCTCCTGAATGTCTCCTGAAAGCTAAGGTCTTATTCTGCAACAACTCCCACTTTGCTTCCCAAACTATCACTTACCTCAATAGGCTCTATCAGCCTACTCGTGATGTCCTTAAGAAGCTGAAGGTCATCCGACCTGAAGGTTGTGACCTCACCATCCTGAAACTGGGTGTTAAACCGACCAGCCCTACCACCTATCTGTAGAGCTTGTGAGGTTGATATCAGATCCATTTCTTTCTCGCCTTTTTCATTCAAGTGTGGCTTGACTAGAGAATAGAAGATGATCCTTTTGATACTCCTACATGGAAAAACAAGAAATTATATTTAGCTTTCACCAAAGAGCTGTGACGAAAAATGATGTACATATATACGTACCGGTACACTACCAAAAACCTATTCAAAGTAACTTTTTAGGTTTTGAAACCACCCTCAACAGTGGTTTTTCTTCACAGTTCCTGAAACTGATATGGTCAACTCCTTGACTGATCAACAACATCTGTGGTTCTGATCTAACATTTGCACCATTATCAGCAAGTCTACTGTTAGTAATTCTTTAGCTCAGGGATAATACCTGCCTCCCTGGAAAGGGGCTGAGTCCCATTTCACACACATGGATCACCACTAGAACTCTCCAGTTGAATAATGGAAAACAAAACTTACAGATTTAATCCCATCCCTATCGCATCAGTAGCTACCATCACCTTGCAAGGATCATCTGGGTCATTGAACTTCTGTGCCTGGGCTAGTTTAGTACCTGAAAAGGTAAACAAAGTAATTTTATTCATAGGCATTTTCTCAAAGCAATAGAGTTTAACTCAGCTGTCTTCCTGAGGGGCACAATGACCTCACGACAAATTATCAGCCAATTGAAATGCAACAGAAAAGAATGACTCACTGACTATTCTCCTATGTCTAATACAATCCACTCACCTGGTGGTAAGCCTCCATATATCACAGCACAAGTATGTCCCCTTTTCTCCAGCTGTCGACTTATATGGTAGATATCATTCTTACTAAAACAGACGAAACAGTCTCCCGGGCGGACGTTGTCAAAGTTTTCTGTAAAGTGGAAAAAGTGAGTCAACTTAAAAGACATCAGGCATGATTACCATGAAAAATGTGAGAGTATATTATAGTTCTTTAACAATATTTACATCTAAAAATATCCATAAAAGTCTACTCAAGCAATAGCTCAGATTGAAACTGACAGGCTGACATTATGAATTAGTTTGCACATATAAAGACGTATGGGTCCAAGCACTCACCTAAAGCTCTGTCCAAATATGTCAACCTAGTCAACCTCTTGTACTTTTTGACCTCGACTTCATCGCCGGTAGATAGCATCAGTTCCTTTACCATGTCTATTGCAGATGCCTCACCACACACATGAATTTCCTTGGCACAAAGACCTGAAAGCAGAAGTCACTCACTAATTTGATATCCGAGTCTTTCAATTGCAAAAAATGTGCCATATTTTCTATTCATCAAGTAATGTAAATGAGATCTGGTAGGATCACAAAAGGGTTTCAGAGATTTTAAAGATGGACAATCCCCTATCTTTGACTTAAAGTCATTTGGATTGTCTTCCACCATAAAAGAATGCAGACAAATCTGACATACCTAGTAGAGCTCTAGTCCACGCCCATCCTCTCTGAGGATCTTTGATCATCTGTATCTCATCAATCACAGCGACTTCATCTGAAATTGTTAAGGTTTTGGATGCAAATTAAAGGAAACAGTTTAAGGGACAATAAACTGTCACGTATTTAAACAAATTTTTCATTTCCATGAAACCTGTTTTTGGTTTGAATATTCTGAGACTTGATACTTCTCTCATATGCAAGCAATGGGACTGAACTTTTTTTCACTGTCCTCTTCATTAATGCATATTACTGCAGTGTGTGGTTGGTACAATTTATAGCAATAACTTACATGGTGTGACAGAACTTGCCATCTCAACAGTACATGCCACATGATTTGAAGGGTTTTCTTCATCAGCTGCATATCTTCTTTCTTCACCAGTCACGAGATCACAGGGAGTTCCCTACAAATGTTTCATACATATGGGGTAAAATGAGTCCTCCAATTTAGAGATACTCACAAACTGTTCAAGTAATCTTTATTAATCTAACTTTAATGAACTAAAACTGAGGTTTCTAGTCACATTTCAAAATGAGCAATATATATGACTGAATGATGCACAACAGATGACTTACAGCTTGGTTACTCTTGTGGTATACTTCTGTCGCAAGGAGTTTCAGGGGCCCACAATAAATCCCAGACTTAGCCACCAAATAGCGTTGCAAGGCATGGTATGTCTTGCCGCTGTTAGTTGGACCTGCATGGAACACAATTTTTCTTTCAATGGCTCTGGCTTCTGGGTACCTGAAGACAAATAAATTGACACAAAATAAGAATATCAATGTTGTTGTTTCTTCCCACATGTACATGAAAAGTCATCAAATAAGTTGACAGCAACGTGTTTTGCTTCAAGGGCACCAATCATGTTTGCAGAGACACCTGCTGCCGGTGGGCTATCACAAGTTCTGGCATTGAAGTACTGGTGGTTCAGCCTGGAAAAGTTGACTTCTAGGCAGTATTTTGAATTGTCCTTTAGACTTACCAATTCGCAGGAAGCCGCAGGTCGCTGATTTTCTTCAGATCGTCCATGCATTCAAGATGAGGAAATATTTCCCTTGCATGACGGAGAAAGTATGGCAAGATGTCATCAACGTGCCCAGCCTCCTGTAGTATGTCACTCAGTATCACATGCAAATCCACTGGCAGCGTTTCAGCATCCACACAGAACTTTCTAAAGCTGATGTAAGCTTGATGGAACAATCGATCTAGAAAAACAAAAATGGTCAGATTCCTCATCATTGATGGAATGATAATTGATATACTGTATGTTAAGGTTGTTATCTACGACATGTATCAAAGTTCTGATATGAAGAAGATGAGCCGAATATTTTTATCCGACACCAACTTAATCCACAAACATACAAGATATAATAAGGCTGTCAAATACATTTTTTCTTCATCTCTCTGCAGGTATCCTAATTCTAAGTGTCAAAAGTTTATCACAAGATCTATCTTATTATCTCATCATACTTACTGTCCAAGCCATTTTCAGCAGCTAATTTCTTCACCTCTTTTCTTCTGTAGAACTGATTCAGTAATCGTAGAAGATTTTCTATTGAATGAGAAGAGAAAAACTATGAAAAAAAGTTTACACTAGGTCTAGGCCTACTCCATCTCTCCACAGACTCTAGGCCTAGGGCAGGCAGGTCTCTCAGTCTTGCTAATGCTACACCCATTTGTATAAATGGGTACTGGTCAGAAATGCTCAGGCTGTAATACTGTTTGAACATTTAATCGAACTCTACTGAAAGGTTTCAGGATATATCGGGGTGGAAATGTCAATCGTTGAATCAACGATGGCGATGCCGATCGATAGCTGGCCAATAATACCTTTTCTAATCTGTCCAGTCAATTCAGCACCAACATTGATGTCATCAGGGTTATCCTTTGCCTTGAATGGCAACGGTTGAAACAGTAAACTTAAATCCTTTTCGTCCGATTTGTGACGTGCAATGACATTGACAGAGTTCAAAGGCAATGCACTGGTTTTGGCTTCATGCACACGGAAAATAGCAGATGACAGAATTCTGTAACGATTTAAGGTCCATATCTGACGACTGCAGAGTCGTGGAGTTCTTTTGACAGCACAGCGACAACCTAGAACATTCATTATTTTACAAGGTTTATCAATATTTTATTTTTTTTCTTGAAAACGATGTTTTTGTACGTGTTTTTCCCAGAAAATTGGGTAACTTTTCATCACATGGGCGCAGCCATCTTGAAAATCTTGGGACGAGGATGAAAAGACATCATGGCGGCGAGTGTTAGTGGAGCTGTGCTTTCCTCTTTATTTTTCGATCAAACCAACTCAAAAGGAGATCAGGTATTATTATTACTAGAACGTAGAGATAACTAAGAATATAGTCTACCAAAAGAATACAACTTTGCCAAAGAATGATTCTGATAAAGTGATGAAATGCTGTTGGATCATCGTCAAAAGGCTGAATGACTTACTGAAACAAGCCTCTCGGCGACAAGGACAGGGTTCAGAATGGGAATTCCCCATTCACCACTTTCCTCAAGCAGCAATTTCCGGACTTCCTGACAGTCAGCATGGCCATGATCTTGTACGGGGGTTTTGATTGGTCAAAACCTGTCACCTGACTGACAGGAAGATGTCCTGCATGATTCCATGATTTCTTCTGCTTGACGTATAATAATATAAAGGAAAGCGCCGAGCCAAATGGTCAGGTTTTGGTCGGGTCTAGGCATGGAACAACTAACTAAACTAGGCCTAACTTATGATATATTCCACCTGTGACAATTAGAATACATTCAACTCTCCGGGATGTTGATGGCAGAACGTTAGCTTATTTCATCGTTGTTTCAGGAAGGGTTCCTGCTTGGACAGGTTTCAAGTCGGATCACTGACACGATAACTGACACACAGCTGAATAATATAAAAGAAGAGCATACGATATGTGAGTAGTTTTTTTGTCGGATTCTTTCAGGATTATTTATGGTCACCATAATTACTCCCAGAAATGATGATGTGTTTGCAAGTCGTATTGATTGCCAACAAAAACTGCTGGCAACTAAAGTTTGTGTATGTGTTTGGATCTAACTGAGCATGTCTCCTTTTAATCATTACTTCCAAACATTTTCTGATTGTTTTTGTTTCTCCCCATTTCCTTCCGACTTTTTACTCTGTGCAAAAACTGAAAGTTTGATAAATTATGCTCTTTTCCCACAGGCATCAACTCCTTTCTGCCATGTAAAGGAACATACAGCTTTTATACAAGTTCTGGAGGAATCGCCGAGGAAAAACTATTCAAAGTCTTACATGGGAGAGAGAAAGTGAGTAACTGAAGTTGGGGCACACTTGAACAGGACTCTTTTGCATTGAAAGTTCCACCATAAATTTGATTTGACTGATTGATTGATTGATGGAACACCTGCTTACCTAGGCAACAGCTCAAACTCTCTATTTCTGTTCGTCCTGGTCTTCCTTGTCTGTGACCCACATCCTCCCATAGCAAGCCTTTGATTGCCCCAAAAAAACACTCCCAGGAGCCATCCAAAGGCCTGCTGTGGGAGGCTAATCATTATCTGTCTCTATGAGGTCCTTTGGTACCAAGTTTATTTGACCTGTGGTGGCAGTTTTGTATGAATGAAATACATACGTAATGGCTTTATCATATTTTTCAGGACGTAGTTGGTTGGTACAAGTTCCGGCGCAATTCCTCATTACAAATTTCCATGCGAGAGAAGGTTGTCCATCAGAAATTAGTCAATCACTTCCCTGGTAAACAGGCAACTCACTTCCTCTTTGGTCTTTTTGGAACTACTACCACAGCGAACTCATCCACTCACAACTTTGACTGCACAGTTTTCCAGTTACAAAATGGGTAAGACATCCCCCCCACACTCCCTTTGCGCCCACAAGTTCCAAGTACACCCATCTTTTAGCCAATCACAGCCATTTGTGCTGTCCGTTCAGCTCAAATAAATCCTTAAACACACAGAGATTTCTAGCCATGGGGTGGCCATCTGGCCATGCACACTTAGGTTGATTTCTCTAATATGACTTATAGCGTGATGATTTTGTAATATTTTGTGCACGTTGATTTGTTAAAACTGAAATTTCTATTATTTATGCCAAAGATTTCTAATCTTACAATTTTCAGTGCTTTTAGAGGGATTCCATTGCAAATAGTCAACCTAGGCGATGCCGCTCAGTCCCAGTATAAAGTGTCCACCAAAGCTGATGACAAACAAAATGCTACTATGTATGGGGGAATTATACATCAATATGAGTAAGTCTACAGTCTATTGTTACTGGTGGGAATGACTCAGATGCTTCATGTAAATATGGATTTGATAACAGTAGAAATCATAAAGATTGCATTGTGTTCCTGGACATTTATCTATTTACTTCTATAGGGTGACCAGTTTAATATTTCTTTCTATTAGTTATTAGCAACATGGATTGAAAGAAAATATCAAAGTGATTGCAACTTCTAACCTTTTTTGCTGCTGAAAACTTTTAATGAAATTCCTGTATATAGTATTTCCGTATGCTGTATTCTTGGATTTCCCCTTATTGAGTGGTTAGTTGGTAATGGGTTTATCGGGTGATGACAAAGATCGAGCTTAATCTAATTGTTCTCTTGACCTCATCTTCAGATCGGTGTTCAGTGACAAAGAAGGTGAAATCACCCAAGTTCACCAAATACAAGAAATGAATTCTACAATGCATCGAAAGCTTCGGAACTTATGCCATGGCATCACACAGAGCGAGTGCGAGGTGGAAGCTCTGGTCAGAGAGGTGGAACATCTGCATCACAAGGTCAAGGACAGAGAGAAACACATTGAAAAAACAGGTAAACCTCTGGCTTTCAGTTTATTGGATTCTTTTTCAAAGTAACTCTTGGCTCAGGCACACGGCAAAGAACAGCTGTTGGTTGTTATCTTCTGGCCAGTAAAAGTCCTAAATGATGTTCCTGATGGGCAGAATTTGTTGGAACAGCAGATAATCACCAGTGGCCTCGAGCTTCATGTATAGAACTGTTTTGGCCATCACTTGATTGAAAACTTGTGTACCTGTAAAACTGTCTCTTTTATGGCCAGCATTTGCCACTACCTCGGCTATCCATCTTGTAATGTATAAAGTCACTTATATTAAAGCTTTGCCCCCAGTCTAATATCGGTTACTTCATTTGACTTCCAGAGAGCCTCATTGACTTCAAAGCAGCCGTGAACATCCCAAAATCTTCTGTTGCTCCAACCTACAGTGTTCCTATTGAGATGGATAAAACCCTTCTCATTGGTCGTTCTGCTACACCCACAGACACTCGTTCAACACCATCACCAACACCCTCATCGGGTTCAACATCATCACCGACAACCACTACCACATCTAAACCAAAGAACAGCGATCCTTTTCATTTTGTGAGCGACATGTTAAAAAGTCACAAGGAGCCTAAACTGAATTCAAAACCTGCTGCGAAATCGAGCAGTTTGCCACGCCAAGTGAAACATGAATTGAATATGAATTATGACAAATCAAAAACGAATTCTTTAAAAGTTTCTTCTCGCGCTAGGAATAACGGACACTCTGGTGATGGCAGTAACGAGGATTCCAGGAGTCAGGACTCGAGTGATGATTATGAAAAGAGTGCATCTCCAATGTCGATTGGAAGTGATCTGAACAATGACATTGAGCCATTACCTGGGTCGATGTCTCCAGTGTATTAATGGAGACCATGGGTCTAGTGTCTGCTATTCAGAATTGCCAATTCATCGTCACCTAAATACATCATTCAGATCCCAAGACTGCAGTAAAGTTGCTAAAAGTTGGTATATATTGCCGCCATTCCCTTTCAGTCTGACCTAAGAGTTGAGTAGTCTCATGAATTTCGCACTCATGAACATTTTTGTGACATACCGGTACTTGCAGCTGAAAGGGTTTGAAATTCGAGCACGATGATCAAGATAAATATATTATGTCGACAGGACAATATGTAATCTTAGTACACCTTCAACCTTTTAAAACCAGGAACCATTCATGTACCACACCATTACATGTACAATATTATCATTGAGTATTTTTATCCTCATATAGGGATTGTTATTTTCCATGGGAATTAGGGACTTTCTTTGATTGAGCTCACCTAAAATGCATTGAAGTATTATGTATATCACTTCCCAAGGTTTACGAATGTGGTGAAATACATGTAAAGAAGTGTGGCCTTGTGTTGTGTAAGTGTGCTTACTGTTGATATAGTGATCAATATTTTTATAGAGTTGAATGTTGTTCCGTTGTGGTCACAAGTTCTCTTTTTGTTATTTTATCGATTATTGACGATACAACTTCGTGTATAGACAACTTTCTTCTTGATCTCTCACCCAGCAAAAAAAGGTGAATGAACCTTCATATACATGGACTATTGCAGCCTTATTCAACCAAATCTCCACATGCTCAGAATCTTTTGAGGCTGTAATTATTGTGATGGCAGGCAGGAGCCTGGGGAGGAGGTGGCCTCCAGATAACTACTATGGGAAACTGTGTAATGTTTGACTAAATGATCAAAATATTCCTGATACATTGTATAACATGTGGAGTGCCAATATCCTGGGAGAAAGCATAGACATTTTTTCAGTTACTACGTAACTTAAATCTGGCATACTTGGCTCCAACCTGTAGTCTCCCTCTTTAGAGGGAGATGATGGTTACAATACCAGTCTCAAGAGGCTCGCATAAAAAAACAGTTACATTTATCATTACTTCTGTGTCAAAACCAAGAATATCATTTGTTCGTATTAATATCAAGATATAAAAAAGAATATATCTGTATGAAAAGTACATTTATAGTTTGTGTCTTTTTTCTTCATGATATTCCAAATTGGACAGGTTATCTGTTATTAGGACACAATGATAACACATCCAGTGGACTACATGTATTGTCCCTGTTTGCTAACTCAAAAGGACAGTCAGACCAGTGGTTGAGGCTTCTGCCTCGTGAAGGGAATGGCTCGAGCACATCATTCTGATGTGACCATTGGTGGGCCACCAGCTACGTAGTCAAATACATGTACATGTATAAGGTACAAATTGACATCAGGAGACTTACTTAGTCCTCTTCGTCCCTGGTGCTGGGGCATAAGGCCTTCACCATTTCTTGCCATCTTCCCTTGTTCTTGGCCTCTCGTATTGCTGTGTCCCAAGACAGGCCAAAGGTTTCCAGCTCTATCGTCATCATGTGGCGCCAGGTGTTCTCCGGCCGTCTTCCTTGCGGGGTCCATCTGAGAGCCACCTTTGGTATGCAATCTGCTTGCATTCTTAGCACATGACCTAGCCATCGGAATCTCCATTAGGAGAGCTGGAAGACAAACTACTGTACCTCAACCAAGCCAGCGGTAGCTTGCGGTGGGCTACTCCTCTGGCGGAAGTCAAGTTTGCTAGGCCTACATGTATGACCCAAATTAGCGCCTTATGGGAGGAGGAATACTCTGGAGAACTCCCACATGTGGAGCAGACTCTGAGGAAGTAACATGCAACCACTCCAGTGCCAATGCGGAAGCTTGTGTCCTCTTGCAGACAGCCCCTACAACACGACTTCTCCTTACGCATGTTTCCAAGGAAGTATGTATTGAGGAAGTATGTATTGAGGGAAATGGCCTGATATTGTCAGGATGGGAAGCTCCGCGAGGAGGATTAATGCACAGTCATGTAAGACTGGCCCAAAGTTCCTCCTTCAGAGCCTCACTGAATATGTCCACTAAAATCGCTGTCTCCTTTGATGCAGAGAACTATAAGACTGACTCGTTGGCTCATTATCCCATGTTCAGATGTGATGGACAGGTCCTTCTGTCAGAAAAAACAGAAGAGAATAACAAGAACCAACAAATAAAGATGTAAAGTTGTTTATTGATATCATCTAAGTCGATACCATAGAAAAAGACTGGAATTCCTTAAGTTTTAAAAATATTGTTTGGCCTGTTTCTACATTCCTTCAATGACTTGTGACAGTTACAACAGCTGGTTCCCCCTTCTTTTCCATGAAGAATGAATCTCCGTATTTAAAATGCTTGATAGGAAGGTCGTATAGGATGGACTTGGCTCCAAGGAATGCTGCACCATATGCTGCAGATCCCGTCAGTTTGATTAGTTCTATGGCAGGTATACTGACATCGCCTGGTTTGTCGGCTTCTATCCCCGTTAGGAAACCTGGAATCGGAAATATGTCTCTTATATCTTTAACAGTCCTTGCCAACTTTAACATTACTTTCCAAAATCAACAGCATGCTTGCCTGACCGCAATTTGACTGAGCTTCTCCAAGGTCAGATAGTGTTAATGGGTTCCAAGGATGCAAGGAGAGATAGGGAAAATAGCTCACCATTTCGCAAGAGCTTCCAGCTCTTCCAGACAGAGCCAACACATACAACCTGCAGGCAACCGTTTACGCCACTACCCTCTAGGAGACTCTAGAACAAAGACAGCCATGACGAAATGAATAGGTAGACTTTTGATAAATATCTGTAGATGGTACAGGTGGTTCTTAGATTTTTGCTAAGTTTGGTATTTTGTACAATGTAATTCCTTAATAATCTTACACAATGGATACCCATCTCACTGACAAAACAGCACTGGATAAACCTACCTTGTCAGTTTTCTTATTGCGCACGACTGCCTGGACATGTCTCCCCAGGTGGTGGCCTGCCTCTTTGAAGATTTGGCAACAAAGTGGATCATTCTCTTCTAAACCTCCTGCAGGAAATGTACAACGTATGGTATTTCGTTTTCAAATACATGTAGCCCCCCCCCCCCCGCTCCCGTCGCCGATTAAGAGAATAGCTTGGTGAGATGAGAGTATGTTGTTGATAACAACACTGACCATGAGTCAGTCAGTTGAAGGAACTACAGCCACGGCACTCTTATGATGATTTGATCTCACCCTCATATCTCTAACCGTCTTTCTTATTCATGAGTAAATTACTAACATTTACCTCTGGCTATTTCCTTGCATAGTTTTGCCACTTTGGATTTGTCAAAACTTGTGTACATGTGCTCTAGAATGTCCATGTTACCCTTGATCTGAAAATAAAAGGGTTTAACCATAAGATTTAAATGATGATCAAAGAATGGCAAGCAGTTCTGGTATCAGAGTCATGTTCGACTGTCCTCATGCCACATCCTTTGCATGAGCATATAATCATGTCCTTATAAACACAAACCGTTTTAAGGAAGGCTGTCTTCAATGGATCAATCTTCATTGGAGATAGCTTTGCATGAACGTACACAACAGTGAAATGATTATAAACAGCCTTGCTTTGAATGCACTTACAGCGAAATGATTATAAACTGCCTTCCTGATGAAGTCAACAGGAAGTTGTGAGGAGACGAGTCCATCATCATGATCAAATAGGGTCTTCATCGCCTTCTGAGAGATCCAGTATGCTGAAAGGCGAAAAAGAATGTCATTGATATGGGGGCATGAAACTCATCATGATAATGATGATTACTCTCCAAGAGAACAGCAACAGAAGAATGCATCAAAGGCAACTGCATGCATTGCCTTCAATTATGTGCAGCCCTGGTATCATCAAAATCCTTTGTCCCTTCAGTGTGACATCCATGCCCAATAGTTTTTGAAAACCTGATTGACAGCTACTAACCTGATCCCTCGTCTCCAAGTTGATGCCCCCAACCACCACAGCCATGTGATGACCCATCAGGATTGATGAGGAGGCAGTTTGAACCAGTTCCTGCTATCAGCACAATGCCACCTGAAAGACCAATCAACAAACTATCAATTTTGGGCTGTTTATATAACCACGATGTCGATATAGAGTCTGAATACCCGCAAGGATTAAAGATGGAGCATTAGTAAAAGACAATAACAATTCCTTGATGGCAGAATTAGTAGGCCTAGGATGGCCTTTGTACCTTTGGAACATTTTAATCAAGACAAGATTGGACCTTTGTTACTGCTGTTTTTGGTGGTTTTTGAGTGCAATTAAGAATGAAATACAGATAAGGAGATGTCCAACAAACACAATCCAAAGAACTTCTGATGAAAATATAGAAACTGAATGAAATGACATTGAATGCAAAAAATAACACACCTGAATCACTTATTGTAGCTAAGGAACCCTTTGTGTCATTGCATAAGTAGTAATTTTCACTGATATTTTTAAATTCCTCCGACTTGAGACCCTTTAAAAGTTTGCTGCAGCTCGGATCTTCATAACCACCACTGAGAGAAAGACCCTGTAAAAGAGATGACATTGCTCTTTAGTTGTTGAGATTCTCTTGCACTTGAATTTACCGTTCAGTGAACTACATGTAGTTTTTAAACTTAACTAAGGAACAGAGAGACAAGACAAACTGATTACACTATCATTTTTGAGTGCCACAAGTGAATGACAAAAGAAGAAGTCTTTAGATTCCGAAAGAGAACAAATTGTCAAAGACAGCAGGAGAAGAACAACAAGACCAATTCTTAGTCAATTGCTAGGCTGTTCTGACGACAACAACGTTCTAAATATGAAGCAACAAGAATAGTGTTGATCAATTCTAGCCAGCCCCTGCATACTCACCAGTGATGTGATGGGCAGAGTCGCATCCAAGCCAGCCTTTTGTTTACACTCGTTCACCATCGCTTGGATTCTCTTGAGACAGTCTTCTATACCCACCAGCTGAAGAACAAATGTTAAAATCAAGCTACATGTTCGACATTGTAAATAAATTGGGTGGGGTTTGATTGGGATAAGTTTGAAGAAGCAAGAATTTCTGCTCACATTGCATTGGCTTACTGCTCTTCTCACAGTACAAATTTATTCACATTCCATTTCTGTGCGTGCATAATTCTACAGTTATCATTTCCATATATTATCTACTCAACCCAGCACAGCAAGGGGCAAACTACAATTACCAGGCTTAGCTCTGCCTCTCTATCATTTCCATCGAGTGGCAGTTGGCTTGTGGTTAGTCGGCTGTAAACAACGAGCTACACTTCACTACCAAATAAATTGACTTTGCAACCTACAAAGTGGTTCGTACAGCCTTCCTCACTCTCTGCAACACACTCTCCATCCCCTGTCAGGAGCACCATGTTAGAATGGGTTCCACCCCTGAAGTTGTGCAACAAAATTATTACAAAATTGTTAACAATTTGAAAGGAAGGAGTAGACCTAATTACTGAGAGTCGTCACAAATGTACATTTACAAAGCTCCTTAAGAAAGAACAATCCGAGATGAGTCTAAAAATGTGCATCCACTTTGAGTTAAATAATTTTGTCGCAATTGGCGCCCCATTTGCCCATACGCCTGACAGGCCCATTTTTCACTCCCTTCAAGTCAATTTCGATGACATTCAGGCCACATAAAATTAATTGAATAGCTTCCATTATATGAAACAAGTATGGATATTCATCTTGCACTGTCTTTTTGAGGGATATGCAAAGGAAAAAAGGTGAAAAACTGCTAAATGTACCCCTCAATACCACCAAAAAATTGCCGCCAGGACATTTTGTTTTTTACGGTTCGTTCGAACGGGTAGACGGTGTTTACTCTAGGTCTCGTTAGGGAGTTTTTCCCAAATGTACGCGATGATGACGTGCCCCATTAACAGGACGTAACATCTATTTTAAAATGCGTTTCCAAAGTGAATGCATGAGGACAACCCATTTGTGTCGTATATCACTGGAAACGCCCGATTCCCCTGATTCTGCAGGATGTTAAATCGGGCATTTTATTTCTTTAAATAAATCATAAGCGTCGCATTTGCTCCTAGCTCTGTTCACCATCCCAAATGGCAATATTGCCAATTTGGCAGGACAATCACGAAAAACCCCAAATATTATACATTTCTTTCTGAATAAATAATTCTTACAGAGACCATTCTCCCATGAAAGACAGTTGCTTACGCTACACAAAAATCCAAAAAAAAACGAGGGTCAACCATTGAACTTTTGAGATATGTTGAATTTTGCACAAATAAGCGAAAAACGCACCAACTGGCACTGGACGGCATTTCAACACGGGGCCGATGCACATCCCAAGTTCAGTGTACACATACGTCGGCAACAACAGTATAAATGCGTAGTTTCTTGTTAGCCGCCTATTGAGTAGCGCTCTAGGTTTCAGAAACTCCAAAAAAACATGTCTTTGCCAAAACAACTGCTGAATCAACACTGACATACTGTGAGGACCGAGAAATCAATGATTTTAGGCTTGGATTTTAGGAACTACGGTGAGGGGGGCCGCGCATGAATAAGAAAAACCTCCCTAATGAGACCCTAGACGTTTGCTGGGAATACTAGTTAATATTCTCACTAATAGGTGGCAGCATAGACAATTGACAAACAACGTACCTGAAACTTATGGGGTTAACAGTACCATGAGATCAGTGCCGAGAGAATTTGCACTATATAAAGGTCGTGGGTAGTAAATAAGTTTGGATATAGATAAGCTGTGATCGGCAACGGTCGTCAGCACCATATTTGCAGGGGTTCATGGAATAACTCGTCCCCCATTTCTCCCCCTAAAAAGGGTGCAGGGCCATCTCGGCCTAACGCCAACTGAACAGGGGAGCTAGGGAGGAAGGACTTTCGTTTAAACTGACCAGAACCTGGTTTAACTGTCCTAAATGTCTGGTCCAGAGTAGTCTCTTTATGTAATTAAGGGTGACTTTGATCTCCTGCTCTCCTCAGTCAGATGGACAGCTACACAAAACTAGAATCCTGGAGAAAAGACAACCTGGATCATGTCACATCTAGTCGGGACAAGGTACAGCATTGGGGCTTAAAAATTATGGATGTCTTGTCTTTGAAAAAGACAATGGAACAACCACCCCACCAGAATTCGTCTGCAAGCAAAATCATTAAAAATCCCGATATTATCAACCAGAGCCTTTAACAGCCTCAGCCTTGGAACTGAATGTGCTCTCTATAGAGAGGTGTTCCAGATGACTGAGGACATTATAATGATTGTCCTTCATGGAGAGGATGTCCTGTGTAACCAGTAACAGAGCTGAGGCATCTGTATTATGATAAAGGCCTTAGAATAGGCTGAGAGAAGATTTTATTTGAAATTAGTCGTATGAAATTGATACAATCTAAAAATGAAAATACATGTTAAAAAATTATCATACATGATATAAGATACAAATGAAAGCAAAAAGAAAAAGAAAAAATATCCCAATGGAGGATTCGAACCCACGCCAAAGGTTGCCTCCAGATCGCTGAAGAAGTGTTCAAACTAAGCGTCAGTGAGACATTCGGGAATTATAAATTCGCATCCGGCCCATGTCGGAATGTGTTCGGGGGGACAGGAGGGACTTGTTCAAATATGGCCTAATGACTCGGTTACGCTCTTTACAAACGAAAGTGTTTTAATGACTTAGCATGCACCGCCTGACTTTACTTTTGTGGAAAGTATAGCGACACGCCTTAAGTTGCGTCACGCGGCGGCTACCGCTTAGTACGGGGTGTTACAGCAGGTACTGACTTGAGACCCAATCAATTGGGCATAGCCGGCTGTTTGAGTGGTCGAAAAAGGATACACTGCGGAGACCTTAAGGATTCTAGACGTTTTTATTATGGATATTTAGCCGGCCAAGAACATGGCTTCAAGGAAACAGAAATTAAGGGGAGGACAGGCCGTTGAAGGTCTGGCCTATAACCAGGTAGGACGCACATTATTGGATGTTTAACTTAGTCTTTTAAAAAATAAGTTTATGGTTCAGTATCAGTGTCCTTTTGTCCTCCTTATTGACCCCCTTAATTTTGGTCTTGACCTCGTGTATCATTAGGCCTACTCGGCAACCATTTCATCACCATTTTCTTCATCTGAGCATCGTGAGAGAAGGATCCGCAGGGGCCGAAGGTGCCTTCCATTTCTGAATCTCTTTAGGCCTACCCATTTCGTGATTTCGCCTTAATGCTCGTGTTGCCTTTTCCCCCTCTGCCTTATAAGCCTACCTGTTCTGTAATCATTTTTCAATTAAAGGATTGTGTTTGTAGAATCAACATCCCAGATCCTCAGTAAGAGAGCATGTTCTTCAAATACTAACCACTGCATTAAAGTAGGCGTTTTCCCGTTCATAGGCCTACCATACATAAAGATTAGTGTGGATTAGTTATGAAATCCTATGCCATTTGTGTGGGCCGAGAAGGTTTGTCAACTTCCTGCTGTGCTTTGTTGCTTATGCAGAAACCCTGCACAGTGGAGACGCCCAAACAAGCTCACACTTTTTTTTAGGTACAGCTTTTTTTTTTTTGGGGGGGGGGGGTATACTGAACTGCTGCTATCTGTTCAATGAGACCAGTGCAAACTGTACAGTGAGACCGGAGCACGCCAGGCCTGCTACCTTGGGTACTGGCTCGGATGCCGAGTTATTCTTGTTGCTAAAGGGAAAAACATATCTTGATAATTAATAATCATCTCCATTTCTCAGTTCACCTCACAACTCCCCGTTTAATTGGCTGTGGCATATTGTCTTCAAATCGAAGACCAAGTGAGCACAACTCACCAATCCCTTCATCAGACTGGCTGATTGCAATTTCTTTACTCGCTGAGTGACATGTAGGTTTCTAACTGATTGGCTGTTGTTCATTGTCCTCCAATCAAAGTGAGGATAGCTCACCAATATTTTAAATCCCTTCATCGGACAGGCTGATTACACTTCTCTAACAGCTATAGATTACATTCATGTCCCAATTCTATTGGCTCTTGTTTATTGTCCTCAAATCTAAGTGAGTACAACCAGAGTCTTTCAATTTCAACTCCCCAATCTTAATCCCTTCATCAGACAGGGTGATTACAATTCTCTACCACTACCAGCTAGATGACATTTATGATTATGTTCGAATCTTATTGGCTCTTGTATATCAATCCATAAGTGAAACTGCCCTTGTTTGTCAAGATGGCTCCCACATTTTACTTTTCAGCTTCAAATGGGCTACTTTACTCCAGTTTACCTTATTCTTAAAATGATTCCTCAACTGTGCTAGGATAGACTCATATCAGCCTGGTTTATTCTGTATGAAAAATCTATTCATTAGCACTGTTATATGAGCTGTGATTGATCGTCAACAGAAATTATGTTGACCCTCGATAATATTTACCCCACATATAATAGGGCTTCATGCTCAATGTTAGCAATGTGGACTGAAACCATATTGTTGTTGTCTTCCATTTTTTTAGTACGGGTAACCGATTATGCTGACGGGGTATGTATATGCCTGTGTTGTCACCTGTAACAGGTTTGAGCGGTCCAAAGGTCGACTTTTGCCCATTTCTGAGCATCTTGCCCTAATAAATCCAATCCCAAAATAATGACAGGCAATAGGCAGTCCTTGCACAGCTTGTTAAGGGTCTTTGCAATCTTGGCACCTTGTATGTCAAGATGCTATCTCAAGAGAGTTGTTAAACTGTAGGTCTGGCTCTTCTCTTCTTATAAACTGCTAGGAGTTTGAAAAAAGCACATATAAAAGACTCCACCATAGATTACTATTACAGACTTTGACACAATTTAGACATCATAGATCGGTTTTGAATGGGTGAGCAGTAAAATCTGGTTCTATTATACAATATTCTTGAATTTGTCCAGGTCGACCATCACCATTATCATCCTCATCATCATGGTCAATGTCACCATGTGGTGGATGAAAATCCTTGAAGCTGTCTCGTTATAATACCATTGGTTACTCCTGTTGATCTGAATTTCCCTCTCTCTTTTACAGAACATAACTTTCGGCAGCAGGCGGAAAGAAACTTTCGATAACCCGATATTCTACGATGATGAAGATATTGGCATGGCCAGTGGGATGGCCGATTTGGAGGCAAATGAACGAACATTTGATTGGGTCGGGGATATCCCAGAGGGAGTTTATTCGGGGAAGTATGCACGGCCATATCAATCAGGTAAATTGGATGTGAAACATGATTTTGCTGGTGGTTTTCAGATCACTATGAAGAATCACCCTCACCCCCATTGACAACTTCAAGTGAATGTGTGTACCATTATTGTAAAATAGAATAAATGACATTTTGTCCCTATTGTAAAATCACTTAGTAGCCACTGTGGCTTTCCGGTTGGCATCTGTCGTTGAAATGAATATGAATATAAAATGCGGAAGGATTTGGAGTAGACCGAGGTCTATGAGTTCATGAGGTCTATGAGTTCATGTTGCAGGGTCTTTAAATTCCTTTAATTAATAGAAAATTCAATGTTTTGTTCTGTGGCATTATGTTGTCTGTATGACACAATGAAACTGATTCTAACAAACCAAAACATTTGTTTTTTTAAATTATTTAGTATTTTGAAGACCTCTCCAACATGATCTCACTTAGCCTTTTCAGAGCAGTGATTCTATGGTCATGGTATAGCTAACTTTTCGGTGGATGAAAGATTGTCCATTGGGGGAAAGGGTCTCATTGGCTTATCATGTATGTATTGGAAGGAAAAACCAGCTATCATGTGGAGAATGTATGTCACCAAGTGGTCATTCAGGTAGTGGTTACACCCTTAAGGCATATAGGCAGTGCTGGCAAAGAAATGACAAATAAACAACTACAGAAAGGGCCTAATTCATCAGAAGGCACAAAACAGAATGTCAATATTTTTGTAAGTCGTGTTGACAAGGGGAGTTGTACATAGGCCTGGCCCTATATATAGGCCTACTGATAGTGTAGGCGCTATGCCAGAGCATTTTGCCAAGTACATGTCCCTGTGTCAATCTCTACTCTGAATTTTTTTATTGGGACACATTGTGTTCTGTTACATTGATACACCAATTGAAGATATTGAAGTCTGATAATATGTCATTGCCAAACTGACAAAAGCTGATTGTGTTGTTGGGTTTTTATAGGCCCTCTGTGCCTGGCACGATTGCGTGCCAAGATTAACAACGCCTATGACGTTTCTTTTCCTCTTGTGTCATCTTACGATAGGGAAAATGAAAGAAATGTTTGGAGTTAGAAATTTTTTCCAATCCTGATCCTTTCATAAGTTCAAAATTCTGAAAAATGTTCAAAGTCAAAAAAGTTTTGGGACCGATGGTGTTGGTGATGTTGGTTCATTTTGAGCAGAAAAAAAAAGAAAAATATTTTTGGACTAGGAAATTTTTTCTAACCCTAATTCCTTTCATAAGTTCAAAATTCTGAAAAATTTTCAAAGCCAAGTCTGGGTACCGGGGTGGTCGTGTTACCTCGGGCCTTGTAATGGTAATTAGAGAGGAAACCATTCGGGACCGACGATTTTTGGTCGTCATAGCGGGGTGGTCGCGTAACTGGGGTGGTCACCGACCGGGGTTCCACTGTATCTGGTTTTGAAACAGATATACTTTTACATGGTCCCCTTCAATTTTGCTTTCAGTATACACGTCACCATCCAGCAGGTTAAATGGACATCAAGGTACCCTCTACTGTACAGTTGCCCCTATATAATGTAGATGATAGAATGTATATGTATTGCTGATGAAGCTTTATTGTATATTTTCATGATCACATTCTTTTACTATGAAATAAAAATCACTTTGCCTGATCTCGAGTGATTTTTGTCACTGGGACAATAATTGCTGTGAAAGCAATAGAAAGATCACACGTAAATGGGAATTAAACAGCAATCACAGTGTTTCATATTGTTCGAAAGTTGAAGTGATGTGAATTTGAAAATACAATGAAGTTTATGCAGCAATTTAATTTAATTCCTTTTTAAAAATTTCTGTTCAGTTCTGATTTATATTCAATGTCAGCCACAATCTCTGGAGAATCTTTGGTTAAAGCTGAAAGTCTTGTTATCTATATTGATTTAAACTCTAATCCCAGCAGATTGCAAAACCATCTTCAAGGTGTGTCCAGACATGTTGGCAAACTGTCTTCCCACTCTAGAAAGCTCAATCTGTTCAGTGGCTCAACTGTTTTACAGTTGTCAACAATCCTCGGGCTGACGATGTTCACATCTTATCTTGTGACCTCAGGTGAGTTCGACATGAACAGCATCACTCCTGAGGAAGCCCTTCTGGACAATGGGGAAACAGTAGCTAGAATTCAGCAGTAAAGATTTATCCAGTGAACGAATTGAACTTTCTTGAGTGTGTTCATACCGCCTAGATGACTGAAAGTACACCAGATAAACTGTCCTCCCCTCAAGACACACTGTCACAACCAAGTTAAAAAACACAATATAACTACTACATCCACAGACAAACTGTCTTGAAGGTGTCGGGGACGATGTCACAACCAGTCTCATCTTGAGAAGAGTAAAAAAACATTTCTAGGTGTCCGTCACAACCAGTCTATTGTGTCATCTGAAGAGACATTTCACAATCCCTGCCTGTATTTGTATACTATTGTCATAACTCTCTAATTACTTTTATCTAAATGTTTTGTTTCCATCGACTACGATTTCTATTCTTAAACTTGGAGGCTGTTTCATTTATTCTCAATGTTGACTTCTGTCGAACAAATCTTTCAGGAACTAATGTTTTATTTTGATTGATTAACAGCACCTCAAAAGTTTTCATGCTTCATTTCATTTGTCCCACTTGCGATTCCTGATTTTAGGTGCCATACAGTCTGGAAAATTTGACGTGTTATTTTGTAAAAAAATGGAACGGAAATTACAAATATTCAGTATTGCAGTTCTGTACCTGATATATCATATTGTTCTGTTTTTCATAGCACCAAAAAGAAAATCCATCACGTTTTATATAATATTGGTCAAGTAATGTCTGATTACCTCAACTGGTAGGGCCAAAAATATATAAGCTCACCTCATAAATTAAGCTCGCCTTGTATTGTATCGACGACATTGCCAACTTTAAATATTTGGCTTCTTTGACAAAAAATAACAATTGGGTGTATGGTCTCTCCAGTTAACCCTTTAAGACTGTTGATGTCATGATTTGGTAATGAATTATCATCCAAATCAGATGTTAAAGAATTAATCTCATCAGTGGTCTTGAATATGTTTCGGTTTTCAGCAACAGAATGCCTTGTGATAGAATTGTAGATTTTATTTTCCAGTTGAGGCAATCGGTTTATATACCGTGTTGACGAATTTAAGCCAGTTGACGGGATCTGTTTTACATTGGCTTATGACAGATCAAATTGGCCAGCAGCCTCCTTAAATCCATTACACAGATTGTGCAGGGTAGTGCAGTCGGCAATCTTTCGTAGTATCTGTATCGTCATCATGGTTTCGTCACCAATAATCTGTAATCAGCATCGGCCTCCTTTTCAGTACGATCAGTACGAGCCCCATCGTCAATACTCGTGGATAGTCTCCCTGACAAGAAATCGTCCAGCACAGGCTCGTATAGGACGCGGACATACTGGTGCATAGCTGTGGTCATATTTCTAGTGTTGTGCACAATAGCAGCAGTTATAGGGGTAGCAATATATTTTGGCGGTAAGTGTGACAGTTTGTGGACAAGGTTGACATTGCCCTTGGCTGCTGGAGGTTGATCCAGGATCCACAATTTTGTGGACGACATCGAGTATCAACTCCACATTTTTTCGAAGACTGGTGCAGAGTCTCCAGAGGGTGCAGATGTTGCCTTGCCAGGGTCGATAGAATCCCCGCGGCCAGCACGATGTGCGAATACGATAGAAGTAAGGGAATTCGTGTTGAACAAAGATGCGTTCCTTTAATTTCATGATCACATAAGATGGTACAACCGCAGATATCAGTCACTTTGATTGAGTTGAAGAAGTTGAGTAGGGAGTAAGCAATGTTAATATCGGGGAGCAAGCTTTACCAATCCATTTAGATGACCAGTTTATAGCAGCACTGATTGTTCGTTTATTTTCAGTATATGACCAGCCAGCAACCACAGACACGGGTGTGGACCAAGGAGGAGGCACTCCATCTGCGGCAGGTAAGGCTTTTCTACGTTAATTGAATAAAAATGTTTTTTTCCCTGGTTAGCTCACCTCTGATCTCTTCATAATTCTTTGTCTGTTACCAAGGCTGTTGAGGATAAAAAATGTTTTGAGGTTGTCGAAAAAGTATCAGTGTTGCAAAGACAGAAACATACATTAACTGTTTTGAACAAGATGAGCAAGTCATTGAATGGTTTGGGTTTCATGAATTGTCATATTCATCCTGCTTCGGTTTCAGGTCCTCGGTTTGAGCTGCGGTTGACCCTCTCAAATATAGCATATTCTCCGTCGCTAGGGAACGTTTTTGGAGAAACATTTAAATCTTTAGCTTATGAAGTTGAACAAAATGTGAGTACAAATCAAGATGCTAGAACTTCACATCATTCTTGCCTCAGATTTTGTCATATTGGAGTTGTACGGGGGTAAACAATTACAATCATTATGCTTTTTCTCTCCAGCCAAAGACTGAGGCACTATACCGGTAAACCCAATTGACACCTCACCTAGCTGTTTGGTATGGGGAATGGGGGGCAAAACACTCCGTCAGTCTGGAAAAAAGGCACTTTGACTTAATTGTGCTGTCAATCCTGCGAGATGACTCAACTTCGTCTTGTCTTTTTCAGATTGATCAGTTATATGTAAAAAGCAATCTATCAACATACTATGATTATCTAGATGTGCTAGTCTTCAGGTGAGTGTCACGTTTCTCACGCTTCACCAAATGATCGCATACGAAGAGCAATGGCTTTAGGTTGATCTAAGCCGCGTTAACCCACCCTTCAATTTTTTGGGCAGTACATATTGTCCACATGCTCTTGGCCCAAAGCTGATTGGTCTACTATCGCCTCATCATACAACTAAGTCACAAAATCTTGGCCTCTCTCGTTGATGATGTTGGTAATGTTTGTTTGTTGATTTTGAGCAGAAAAATAAAGTGAAAATTGTTTTTGGACTTAGAAATTTTTGTTTGCATCTTATTGTTCTTTTTCAGAAATGATGGTGGCTTTGCACGTTCTGTAGCGGAGGTTTTCCTCAAGGCAGAGCACAAAGATACTAATGTGGTTGACAGCGCGCAGATAGTACATATCATAAGAGTCGCCGTTGAAAAAAATGAGATGGGGCGGTTCGTTGTGGATAAAAACTCAATATCGGCCATTGGTAAGTATGATATTTCTCGTCTTTGGAACTTTGGTAAAGGGACTATGACTATGCTTGTTGTAGCAGGTGGTTTACCTAAGAGTTCCCTTAATGCTTTCGCTGCAATCGAGCTCTGCCTAAACATCAAGTAGGCGCTTGGCATTGTTTGCTGCTGTACACATTGACTGGTTACCAATCATCTTCTACCTTTTATAGAAGCACCACTTTCCCGTCTGCTTGCTTAATGCATCTGCTTCCACATCAGGATTTGCCACTTTTGTTCAAGGGGCAACAACAGCCACATGCAGTGTTGAAAATAGAGTTTATTGTTCCTGATAACAGATTTTTCAGCACTCAAAAACCATCGTTTCGATCCTTGCATGAAAGTGGCAAGTCTTGTATTGCATTGCCTCCATGATGTTAGCCTTGGCATCTCGCTTTCAGATCTCAATCCAGTTGTGGTGCCTACCATTGTGGTGGAAGTCAAAGAGTTCCAGGGCTCATTCCAAATAGCTAATGTGAACTATACGGAGGAGTTAGCTGACTCGAATACGCCTGTATACCAAACAACAGCCACGCAGGTGCAGACTGAGGTATGAAGGATTCATAAGAATATTTTCCCATCATCTCACCCTCTAAGGCTCGGGAGACAAAGACCAGGCCAAAGGATTTGGACACCAAGACTCATTTTTGGGACGGTGACTGATTTTCACTTCCACACATTAAGATGAACTTTATTTTTTTATGCTGACTGCACAGATGTTGGTTTTGTGTTCTTCTCTTGAGCAATGTTTTGTCTTCTTTCCCAACAGGGATGGGCTCTGCCTTCTCACTGCTGTTATAGTAGGCCTACTCATTAATCTTACCACCGCCCAATGCGTCATTGACTCAACTTGCTATACATTATTTTTGTCCTAAATTGCAGCTCACTAAGATTTACCAAGATAAGTATGGTGATGCGTTGGATTACGTAGAAGTCACTGGATTTGCTGTGGCTTCGGCAGGTCGCAGAAAGAAGAGGGCAATAACGTAAGTCAATGGTTTGCTTTCTTATCACTCTACTATGTCTTCAATCGGTTTGTTGAGCACACATTCGACTAAATTCATAGAAATCTATCATTTAGTTTGAAAATCAATCAGTAGCTTCACGTTTGTACCTTTCAGTGTCGGAGGTCTGACTGTTTACTTCAAGATCGTGTTGAAGCCAGTTGTGGAAGTCCAAAATATCCAGCCTGAGGTTGTTCAGCAGACATTAGTTGATGCCGTGGAAATGAATAATTTCCAAAATTTTGTGGTGGAGAAGGAGTCCATTACAGTTGAAGGTAAGAGTACAAATATCATATATTTCATATTTGATAGAAATGGACTTAATTTCTCATCAATGAACTTCTTATCAGCCAAGGATTTGTATCCTGTTGTATAACTCTTAACCACGTTCATTGTGAGAAAATAACTGTTAATCTTGTGCCCTTTCAGTTATTGTCCCAACAACTGCTGCACCAACAACAATGGCCCCATCAACTGCAGCTCCAACAACTGCTTCGCCAACAACCAAGCCTCCAACGACTGAAGCACCAACAACGAAGGCCCAAACGACTGCAGCTCCAACAACTGCTTCGCCAACAACCAAGGCTCCAACGACTGAAGCACCAACAACGATGGCCCCATCAACTGCAGCTCCAACAACTGCTTCGTCAACAACCGAGGCTCCAACGACTGAAGAACCAACAACGAAGGCCCCAACGACTGCAGCTCCAACAACTGCTTCGTCTACAACCAAGGCTCCAACGACTGAAGCACCAACAACGAAGGCCCCAACGACTGCAGCTCCAACAACAAAGTCCCCAACAACTGGCTCGCCAACAACCGAGGCTCCAACGACTGAAGCTCCAACTACAAAGGCTCCATCAACTACAGCTCCAACAACTGCTTTGCCAACAACAAAGGCCCAAACGACTGCAGCTCCAACAACTGCATTGCCAACAACCAAGGCTCCAACGTCTGCAGTTCCAACAACAGAGGCCCCTACAACTGCTTCGCTGACAACCATGGCTTCAACCACTGTAGCACCAACAACAAAGGCCCCATCAACTGCAGCTCCAACAACTGCTTTGCCTACAACCAAGGCTTCAACCACTGTAGCTGAGGCCAAAACAACAACAACTCAGCCAGAGGAGACAACTACAGCTGAAGTAGAAGCCACAACTCAGCCAGAGGAGACAACTACAGCTGAAGTAGAAGCCACAACTCAGCCAGAGGAGATGACCACAGCTGAAATAGAAACCACAACTCAGCCAGAGGAGACGACTACAGCTGAAGTAGAAACCACAACTCAGCCAGAGGAGACAACTACAGCTGAAGTAGAAGCCACAACTCAGCCAGAGGAGACAACTACAGCTGAAGTAGAAGCCACAACTCAGCCAGAGGAGACAACTACAGCTGAAGTAGAAGCCACAACTCAGCCAGAGGAGACAACTACAGCTGAAGTAGAAGCCACAACTCAGCCAGAGGAGACAACTACAGCTGAAGTAGAAGCCACAACTCAGCCAGAGGACACAACTACAGCTGAAGTAGAAGCCACAACTCAGCCAGAGGAGACAACTACAACTGAAGTAGAAGCCACAACTCAGCCAGAGGAGACAACTACAGCTGAAGTAGAAGTCACAACTCAGCCAGAGGAGATGACTACAGCTGAAATAGAAACCACAACTCAGCCAGAGGAGACGACTACAGCTGAAGTAGAAACCACAACTCAGCCAGAGGAGACAACTACAGCTGAAGTAGACGCCACAACTCAGTCAGAGGAGACAACTACAGCTGACGTAGAAACCACAACTCGACCAGAGGAGACAACTACAGCTGAAGTAGAAACCACAACTCAGCCAGAGGAGACGACTACAGCTGAAGTAGAAACCACAACTCAGCCAGAGGAGACAACTACAGCTGAAATAGAAACCACAACTCAGCCAGAGGAGACGACTACAGCTGAAGTAGAAACCACAACTCGACCAGAGGAGACGACTACAGCTGACGTAGAAGTCACAACTCAGCCAGAGGAGACGACTACAGCTGACGTAGAAACCACAACTCAGCCAGAGGAGACGACTACAGCTGACGTAGAAACCACAACTCAGTCAGAGGAGACAACTACAGCTGACGTAGAAACCACAACTCGGCCAGAGGAGACGACTACAGCTGACGTAGAAACCACAACTCAGCCAGAGGAGACAACTACAGCTGACGAAGAAACCACAACTCAGCCAGAGGAGACGCCTACAGCTGAAGTAGAAACCACAACTCGACCAGAGGAGACAACTACAGCTGAAGTAGAAACCACAACTCGACCAGAGGAGACGACTACAGCTGAAGTAGAAACCACAACTACGGAGCCAATGCAGACAACTTCCAAGGCAGTTGTTACCACACCTGTAGCTGATACAACAACCAATGAAGTTGCAACTCAGCCAGTGACTACTGAGGAAGATGTAGCGACTACTGCACCTGTTGTAGTCACAACAGTCATTGGTGATGGTGAGTATTATATCCTTTGTTATTTTAAGAAAAAGAGAGCCAGCATTGTCCTTGAACACCTGATCGAACCTTGGTTCCGTGCTCAAATGATTGCTATATCATCACATAAGTGTCTTGCTCTGCTCATGCTCCAGAAGCAAAATCAAGTCCCCGACTGCTTTGCCTATTGTTTCTCTTCTAATATTAGTCCAACCATGCACCATAGTAATTCCATGTATTGAGACATCGGCTCTCTACTGTTTCAGTGTCGTTGATTGATATCTCCTTCAAATCTACCAACACCTTCACGGAGGAATTGAATAATCCACTGTCCTCTACCTATCAACAACTAGAACAGGAGATTGTGAATCTGGTATGTAAAGTCAACAACTTTAAGTGTAGATTTGTAAATTATGTATGTACTCCACAGAAACAAATCTCTGTAGCTTTTCAGTGGATAAGTTCCCCTGTTCCTTCAATTCTGTTCATCCAGAGTCGATATGCTGTGATTTTGGAATTGACAGTCGTGATTTTGATTTGTTTTTCTTTCTGTGCTGATGTGTAAACTATGCTGACTATTGTATGTTTCTATCTTCTCCATGCTGACTTATGTGTTTGAATGATCTTGATGGTTTTATTTGCGTTGAACTGTGTAGCCATGCTGACTCGTGTTTGTGTCGCTTTTCATTTCAGGTTACCACGTCCTACACTGGAACAAGCCAAGGCAGTAACATTCAACAGATTGTTGTCCTCGGTTTTGAGTAAGTTATTTATCATCTGCTTTACTGCATGACAAACTGAACAGGAAACAGAACCAGATACATGTATGGCAAAATATGTGGGTCAGTTTTGCGTTAAGTCATCCAAGTGGCTTGGATTTAGTGCATGTCAGCCCTGTCCCAGGGAACTGAAATGTTTATCATACTTCTCCTTCAGATCTGGAAGTATTATCGTCAATCTTCGAATTCTTCTGAAAGCAGCCATATCTTCAGCAGAAGGGTTCGCTACTCCATTGATTAACTACATCAACAATAACCCTGCTGACGTAGCATCTTTCAACATTGATGTCAATTCCATATCAGCAGGTAAGTAGTCTTTTTACATGGGTGTGTATGCCCTTTGGATTAGCTGCTAGTGTGTAGATACTTCCTATAGAGTACACAGCTTTTAGAGGGCTCTTTCCTTGTCCATAGCTGTTCTACTGCTGCCTCTTTGAGTTCTAGGGTCATATCATTTTCTGTCTCCCAGCCCTAACTAACAGTTACACTTCACCACCTTCCATTGAGCTTTTGAGCTTTCAATTTGCCACCCAATCACTTCCAGGCTTTGGTGGACCCCTCTTGAATAGCTAGTTTCATTGTCATTAGCTGCGGTTGTGTGGCAAAGGAGGGAAATCAAAAGTTTGCAGGACTGGCAAGTCACCCTCGCATCAGAATCCGAGATTCATTGTAGCTTTTGTATCATTTTAACTTCATTAGGTTCAGGTGGACAGAGCCAGGAAACCACTGCCAAATCAACTAATGCACCTGTGACCATAGCACCAGTAACAGACGCACCCAAAGAGACAACTCCTGAACTTGTAGAGACAACAGAAGTACCTGCAGTGACCACGCCAGATCGACCACAGGAAACCACTCTACCTCAAGTGACAACTACAGACGCTAAACAGATCACGACTGCACCAGTAGAAACCACTGTTGAACCCAAAGAAACTACTCTTGAGCCTGTAGAAACTACCACTGAAATGGCTGCGGTGACTACCGCTGAAGTTGAAACAACTGTTCAACCACTGGAAACCACTGCTAAACCATTAGAAGAAACCACTTCTATGGAACCACTTGAAACAACAACTGAAGTTAAAAAGACCACGCCTTCGAAAGTCAAAACTACCACACAACCAGGAGTAGGAAGCACGACTGAGGACATGACCACTGAAGAGGCTGACATTACTACTGAGCCACTATTTACCACTCCTGAAAGAGTTGAAACGACTACTGAAGAAGCTGAAATCACTACACAGCCAATGGTCACCACTCCAAAAATGGAGGAGACAACTACTGAAGAAGCTGAAACGACTTCTCAGCCAATGGTCACCACTCCAGAAATGGAGGAGACAACTACTGAAGAAGCTGAAATGACTTCTCAGCCAATGGTCACCACTCCAGAAATGGAGGAGACAACTACTGAAGAAGCCGAAATTACTACTCAGCCAATGGTTACCACTCCTGAAATGGAGGAGACAACTACTGAAGAAGCCGAAATTACTACTCAGCCAATGGTTACCACTCCAGAAATGGAGGAGACAACTACTGAAGAAGCCGAAATTACTACTCAGCCAATGGTTACCACTCCTGAAATGGAGGAGACAACTACTGAAGAAGCCGAAATTACTACTCAGCCAATGGTCACCACTCCTGAAATGGAGGAGACAACTACTGAAGAAGCCGAAATTACTACTCAGCCAATGGTCACTACTCCTGAAATGGAGGAAACCACTACTGAAGAAGTTGACATCACTACTCAGCCTATGGTTACCACTCCTGAATCTAAAAGCACCACAACAGTTGAAATTGAAAGCACAACTGTATCTGGTGAGTTGACCTCTTTGAAAGCGTACGGTAAGAGTCTGTCTGTAGATGACATCAGTCTCTTTAGCTGACCCATTGTCTCTGTGTGCCCCTTGTTTTCTTTTCTGCATTTAGTCATTTATATCACTGTTACTTTATTCAAATCAACTTCAGGTGCCTTAATCCCCAATTACCAAACTGGTAATGTTTTTTACTCTCCACTTCTACAGCGGTACCAACAACACACTTGCCAACAACACAACAACCAACAACAGAGGTTCCAACAACAGCTGAGCCAACTACACAATCTCCAACAACCAAACAGCCAACAACACAAGGTCCTACAACAACAGAACTTCCAACAGAGCCAACAACAGAACTTCCAACTGAGCCAACAACAGAACTTCCAACTACAGCAGAGTCAACTGCAACAATGGTTTATTCTACGACCACTGCTGGAGACGAAGTCCTTGAATATGATGTTGAATTCACTATCACCAATTTGAATTTCACAGTGGATTTGAATGATACAACGTCTGCATATTATAATTCAACCATGGTTGATCTTGAGGCTCTGGTAAGTGGTTTTTGCTAGAAGTTATGATGTCTGATTTGCCAGATGATTCTTTGATTTGAATCAAATAATGTTAACTGATCCTGGAGAACCTACAAAATAAATTAGAAACACATGCGTACTGTAACTTACTGTACGCTGTACTGTTAACGACTAGTCCTGCCTTTGCAGATGATGATTTCAAATGTGCTGTAATGTTATCCTTATGATTCAGGTGCTGGCTGCATACAATGGCTCAATGGATGACATTGAATCGATTGAAATCATTAGTATTCGGTAAGTTATCCATTGATAAATTGTTAAAAATTGCAAAATACAAACTCCTCAACAACATTTCTTACAGTTTTTCCGCGGTCAACCGTCAGTTCAAGAGCGAAAAATGTTTCACTAAAGTAGGTCAACATCTTCACGCCTCGTCATTTTTTTCATTCACACAGATCATATTCTGACAAGCTTTTTCTCTCTTCAGCCAAGGAAGCATCATCGTTATGTTCCGAGTGAACATGAAGCCAGGGCTAAGTGGTAAGATGAGCGAGGAGAAGATCAAACAGGAGTTTGAGGATTACCTGGACAAGATGCCTCGAGACCACAAGTGGCAGATAGACAGGGATGGTGTCAAGGTCACGGGTACGTTACCACTTTATCACAGACAGAACTCTTTTGCAATAGTCTGTAGTCAGTGCATTCTCTTTCCATTGAACAGGTGTGGTGACATTTCATCTCACCGTTTGATTCCAGATGACACTTTGATGTTTTCTGAACAGAGGTACACGTCATTCCCCAGGAGTTCTCTCAAGGAATTTTACATGTTCATAGCTGTCTTTCGCTGACATCGATGCTAACTCCAACTTTCGTGAACTACATGTATTGCAATTTCTCGGCCTCACCTCCTCCAATTGATTATCAAGTTTGTATGCTACTTATTTTCCAGGAAAACAGCCAGGTTTGCCAACCACAATGCGTCCTAGACCAGTGACAACACCAAGGCCAACCAGACCGGTACAGCCAACCACTGGAGAGCCCGAGGTGACGACGGAAGAGGTCTATACATTTGAACCTGAGGTTACAACTGATATCTACACAGATGAGCCAGAGACTACCGAGGGAGTCGAGACCACACCAACAAGACCAGGGCCAACTGAGAAAACATCCACTGATTTCCCGACATCCGAATCACCAGGGACAACTGAGGATTTCTTCACATTTGAACCAGAAGTCTCAACTGATTTTACTGATTTCACTGATGAACCATACAGTACTGATGTGCCGGATTATACCACTGATGTACCAGATTCCAAAAGCACAACCGTTGTGATGTCAACAACCTCAGGTCCTCCCCTGGCAGAGTTTGCCGTCTCATTCACAATCTCCAATTTGAATTTCACTGAGGATTTGTTGAACAAGTCTTCGGCTGCCTATCAGTATCTAGAGAATGCACTCAAAGAATTGGTAAGCTTTAAAAAAACAAGTCAAAGGATCAGTGTAACCCTTGATTTAATACTAAATGCAGTCAAACATGCAAGTAAGATCTCATGACGACTTGTGTCAGCCAGGTGTCGTTCTTGCCCTTGAGGGTTTTTCTGTGTCGACCATGATTTCATATGTGCTGTTCTGTGATTGCTATTGTTGTCTTCTCTCCCCTTCAGCTTTTCACTGCCTACTCGAACTCTGAAATCGGTGATGCCATTGCTTTTATAGAAATCACAGGCTTCAGGTGAGTTTCCGACAAATTATAATCAAACGTTGAACACTTGCATGTATTCTGCATGTTCATAGGGAATCATTCGACAACAGTTGAAGTTTCCTCAAGCCCCCAGCTAGTTGGAATGACATGACTGCGTGCTGTGCATCATGCAGGCAGGAGTAGGCCTTGCTGTTTTTTTTAATAGATTCATAACTGTAAGCCAAGTTGCAACCCAACTTTTACCATTTCCAAAAATTTGTATTCCAGCTCTGGTGTTGACGTCAATTTGAAAATAGTTTTGAAAGGCACGTCTGCTGGCTTGAACGCAGACGCTATAAGAGAAGGCCTTGCAAAATATTTGGAGGAGAATCCGGCCGTTGGAGATTTGTTCCAGATTGATAGGGAGTCTATATCAGCCAAGCTTGGTGAGTTACTTCAGCGCCTTCTAGCAAATTTAATGCCAATAGCCCACTACTTTATTCTTACGCTGTTTTGCCGGTCAGGTCATGAGATGCAATTGCTCAGCAGCAATGCCAGAGTGGTGTGATAGTGCATTTCTTTCTGTCAATCCATATTGGTTAATCTTACGTTTCATGCTCATTCCAGTGTCTGCTGAGACCACAACAAGACCTAGACCAACACCCACAAAGCCTATTTCAACTGTTGCTCCATTGACTACCACTGAACTCCTGTCCACCACCCTCCCACCACTGACCACACCTCGGCCAGTCGACGTCTGCTCCGATGCGAACAAGATCTTCAACCAGGCAGAGAAATCTTGTTTCCACGTCATCCAGGGACTTACTCTGGGACAGAATCTGAATGACAAGTGCAGGTAAAAGTTCATTTGGTTACCAATGGATGACAAAGAAGATGTATTTTATTGTTTTTCAAAACTTTACTGTGGAACCCTGTTGAAAACTTTCACTTTATTATCTTGCAGAGAGCTTGAAAAGCTTGTCTTCTGCACCCATGAAAGCCTGCGACAATCAGGATACAATTGCCATCCTTATGACATTGACTACATCTTCATAAAGAATCGTGAATATCTCGAATCAGTCGTGGGGTTCAACATTTTGAAATGTATCGTCAATGCCACCATGTTCTACCCCTGGATTCCTCCAATGGGAGACAAGGACGACACAGAATGTGACGAGATGAAATCTGTCGTAAACAATGCCGCCAATGTCTGCCGTCCCCATGATTTCTCTGCCGTTGTCATGGATGTTGCGGGAAATATGACACGCCATGGCTGGGAGCAGATGTCGCGTGGAGACAACTGGAAGATGATGAGGAACATTTGCTAGTAAGTTGACTTTTTCTTCCGAATTCAGACATTCTCAGTGGGATGGCCAGGGTTTCGGTCCGCAGCAACTTCCTTGACGCCTCAACTTGTTGCTGGTTGCTGTGTCCAGTTACTGTCATACTCAAGATGTTGCTTTTCTTTCAGCAAATTCTTCACTGGAATCTCCTACTGTATGTTGAACGAGTCTGTATCGTCAGGTTGCTCCGTCATGGAATACTTCACGACGATGATTGATGACACCGACTATGTAGAACACAGCTTTGGAATTGATCCTGCCATGTGCCTCTTGGTAGCACCACCATTCATGCCAGCCCCACCAAAGCCAGGAACAGAGGATGGACCATCAGAGTGCAAGAGTCCTGAATATATTGTTAACTTGGCATTTTCAAGTTGTTCACACTATGCTGTGTTGATTAATGCAACGAATGATGATACACTGCAGTGCAGGAACATGTCCTATCTTCTGAACTGCCTCTATCGTCATGCGTATAACCAACATGGCTGCCACCCTCTTGACGTCGACTCCATCATGCTCGGTAACCGGCGTTACCTGGAGATGGTGTTCCCTGGATTCAACCTCGTTGAATGTCTGATCGATGATTACAAACAGCTGCCAACAGATGGTAGTCTAGTTGTCCCAGGCGACTTTAGCTGTGACAAAGTCCAGGACATATTCAACTTGGCCAGTACACCTTGTGCTGATGAACTCTCCAAGTTGATGGCATACAATGGGACATGTGATTTCAATGCTATTCGTCCTTATTACCTTGGCATGGGACATCCTGGTGAAAACCCGGATGACACTTGGTTGTATTCTGCTGAAAAGTGTGGGTATTTCTATGATGGTTTTTCCTATTGTATGTTGAATGTCTCCATGCGGGCAGGGTGTTCCGTCGTCGAGTATTTCACAGCTCTCCTTGATGGCTACAACTTTGTAAGAGGAAAGTTTGACATCGACCCTGCAATGTGTTATCTTGTTTTACCACCCAAACCAAAGCCTGAACCGACACCTGCAGTCTGCCCAGATGTCAATGTCCTGCATGGTACTGTCATGGGAGCCTGTCAAGATAACCTTGACAAGGTCAAGGAAGCCAGGAACACAATTGCCTCATGTACGGCACTGAGTTACCTTGGCCTCTGCCTAATGAAGGAGCACCGCGGATGCAAGGCATACGATATCAATGCCTACTTCAACATGCAAGAGTTCTTGGATTTGGTTGGGGACTTTGATCCATTGATCTGTGTGCCAACAACTGAGCCACCACGAACAACACCCAGGTTTACTCAACCTCAGACCACTCCTAAGATCACACCAAGTGCAACCACTCTCAAGGTAACACCAAGGGCAACCACTCCTCAAGCCACAGTAATGACTGTCATGACTACTGATAGGCCTGAAGTCACGACCACTGAAAGGCCTGAGGTCATGACAACTGAGGGACCTGATGTCATGACTACTGAACGGCCTGAAGTCACGACCACTGAAAGGCCTGAGGTCAGCACCACTGAGAAACCCAACGTTGAGACCACCAAGAAACCAGAAGTTACAACACCTGAGCCTTACACTACCGAATTCCCAGAATTTGAGACAACGGATTACCCAGAATTTGAGACAACGGATTACCCAGAATTTGAGACCACAGATTATCCCGAATTCGAGACCACAGAGCTCCCAGAATTTGAAACGACCGAAGCTTCAGAGAGGACAACCTTAGCAGGGGAGGTTACCACGGCAACCTTTGTACCTGAATTTGATGTCGAGTTCAAGATCACCAACTTGAACTTCACAAACGATTTGCTGAACAAGTCATCAGATTCGTTCAAATTCCTTCAGGATTCATTCCAGAAACTGGTGAGTTTAAAAACATTCTTCCAAAATGTCTTTTTTGACAGAGTTCCCACTAGAACCTTACTGCAAGAAGAACTGCTGATCCATGCAGTTGAATGATTTGGACTTTGACGTGATTTAGCCACAAGACAGGCTGGTCTGTTATAAAGAATCCTATATCATTCAGCTGTTTTTTTGTCGAAATGCCAATGGACCCTGTTCTCTGTGTTTCAGTTGATGGACCTGTATGCCAACTCTAATCTCGGAGGTGATATCGCCTACATAGAAATCATTGGCTTCAAGTAAGTTTACAGATACAGTGGAGGAACCCCGGTCGGTGAGCACCCCGGTAACGCGACCACCCTGGTAACGCGACCACGACCACTGGATTGGGCGGTCCCAATGACCAAATTCACCCCTCTAACCCGACCAAAGGGCCTAATTGCTGTGAAAAGACGAATGCTGCCATGACTTCTGTTAAGAAATTGATTGCGGCCAATTTCTCATGCAACAGATGAAAAAAATTGAAAAAGCTTCTTCCTAATCTTTTCTGTGAACACCAAATGAAAGCGACTCAATATTTTGAACTAAGCAGAATAGAGGAAGTCAACAACAATTAGGTAGTCTGCACTTGTTCTTGAAAATTACAATATTGTTTTGCTTTTCCTCACAGGCCTGGCAGCATTGTGGTACAGTTCCGCATTGTCTTCAAGGAGAAAGCTGCATCTGTTCCCGACGTTGATGTCAGCCAGGCTATCTCTGACTATGTTGAAGAGAACCCAGATGTTGCCGACGTGTTTGCTATTGATACCAGCTCAATTGTGGTTGAAAAAGTCAAACCTATGGATAGGACTACAGTACAACCTACGAAGCCCACTGACAGGCCAACTAGACCTACGGTCACGCCGACTTGGAGACCCACAACCCCACCAAAGCCTCCAACAACAAGAAGGCCACAGACCACACCCAAGCCTCAAACAACTATGAAGCCTTACACGAACGAATCTGATAACAAATGTTTCGACCGGGAAGTCTTCTTGGACGTGGTGAATATGCATTGTCAGGATCAGCTCGTCAGTGTACAGGATACCAAGGTTCCAAATAACAGATGTAGAGAGCTGGAAAAACTTGTTTTCTGTGCCTACCATGCCATGCGGCAGTTTAAATGTGATCCATATGACATTGACTATGTTATCCTGAAAAACAGGCGAGAAATGGGTGTACTTTTCGGTGGATTCAACGTCCTGAACTGTATTGTTAATGTGACATTGTTCAAACCATGGGTGCCAAAACCGGGCAATGATTCAAAGCTAGAGTGTGATGACTTTACTAAAGTTGTTGACAACGCACCCAAGTGCCATGCTCGTGATTTCAAGACTGAGATTGCAAAGATGACAGAGGCCAAGTCACCTCACGGTTGGAAGGGCATGTCTCAGATGGACGAATGGAAACTAAGAAGGAGTATTTGCTAGTAAGTCGATTGACACGCTTTCCCTTGAGTTGTGCTTTATTGGTTTAGAAAGACGTCGTTTAGCCGCAGTGATTTGACAACTAAGGAATTACATTCCATGTGTATCATTGATGCCAGAATGATGTGACTGTGGGAAGCTTCAGCAGAAAAATGGTATTGTAAAACAGAGATAATATCTCTGGCAAAATGTTGAAAACAGCGTTGTTTTCTACATTAAAGTCAGCTTTGCTTACACTTTAACAGCTGATGTTGCCTGTATCAGTGATTCATTATGCCTTATCTTTCCAGCAAGTACTTCTCCGAGCTGTCCTACTGTATGCTAAACGAGACGGTTAAATCAGGTTGTTCCATCGAATCATTCTACGATGCCATGATTGATGACGCTGACTTTGCCATGAAGGAGGTTGGCGTCGACCCAATATCATGCCTGCTCCTGGCGCCACCTTTCATGCCAAGACCAACTAAACCAGATAAGCCGGGCGTGGAGAAGGAGTGTTTAAGTCCTGAGTTCATGCTGAAGGTGACTGCCACCAGTTGTTCTCATTATAGCTGGCTCGTCAATGCTACCACAAACTCTACACTTCAGTGCAGGTGAGTTGTCTTCTTCATGATCAAAACTTTTCTTACTCTTCAAAGCCGACTGAAGCACGCAATGTATAAGTAATAGCGGCTTTTATAAAATGCTTTTTTAGATTCGTGGGTCGTGACTCGAAATGCTTTCCAACAACTGTCATTATGATATGCCTCTCTACAGAAGGGCTCTGTGGTAGTAAGGAGATTCTCCCATGCATCACTCACTTGGCCTTGAGCTGGAAGAGACCGGGGTACGAATACATGAGCCTTGAATAATACACCTGAACCAGTACACCATCATGATGCTGTACATGTTTTATCTGCAGGAACTTATGATTGTTTGCAAAGTATATTTGAATTTTGCTTTTCAGGAACATGGCAAACCTCCTGACTTGTTTATACCGACAGACGTATGCAAGCCATGGCTGCCACCCTCTCGATGTCGATTCCATTATCCTCGGCAACCGCCGATACCTGGAACAAATCTTCCGCGGCTTCAATCTGATGGAATGTCTCCTTGACCGTGACTTGCCTCGGCTACCACCAGATGGCGGTCTTGTTGTTCCTGGAGATTACAGTTGCAATAATGTTGAGAAAGTTTACGGCTTTGCCGAGAATATTTGCAAAGATTACATAATGGATTTTCTGCAGTATAACAAAACGTGCGACTTCAGCGGCATTCGGTCCTATTATGTCGGCATGGGTCACCCTGGCGCTGAACCGACGCGGGAGTGGTACGTGAACACTGAAAGGTGCAGATACTTCTTCGATGGTGTCTCAAGATGTATCGCCAACGTCTCAATGAAGGCTGGCTGCAGCCTCAACCAGTTCTACACAACTATGATGGACAACTACAACTTCTTCCATAAATGGTTTAACCTCGATCCTGCCATGTGCTACCTGGTCGCTCCACCTACACCTCCATCTCTTGGTGAATGCCCCGATGTGATGACACTGGTATCAACTGCGTCAAAATCATGTACAAGACAGATCAGTGTATTGACGAGCTCAACAGACAAGGAATCTGCGTGCAAGGCTTTGTACTATTTGGGATACTGCATCGGCACGCATTACCCAGCATGCTCTGCTGAGGATCTCGCACAGCGTAGCCTGGAGATGGGTGAGCAAGGCGTGTTTGGAAGCTTCAACCCTGAGATATGTTTTGAAGGAACAAGTAAGTGACGTCTTCATTTACAACACTTCTGTGTTATCATAGATTTGACAAGTACTTATTGATTACTACTAGCAACCTTTGGATAAGGATAACCTTTTCAAATCTTTGAACTGTATCTTTTGACTGCTAATGGTCATCTCTGGTTAGCTCTGGTTAGCTGTACAAGTAGTCCCTTAGTACTCTAGAGTGCCTTGTAGGGACATATGCAGGTGATATATCTGATAAAGCCTAAAAGGTTTTCTATAGTGTTCCTCTATTTGTTGCTTGCATTTCCTCACAGCTGCGGTTATCACACCCCGCCCCAAAACGACAACACCCCAGATGAGGACAACAACACCAGCCAGAACAACACCAAGGCCAACACCAGTGAAGACAACACCAAAGGTCACAAGACCTGCAAGGACAACACCAAGGCCAACGCGGCCAGAGCGTACTACACCAAGGGAAGTGATGACCTCCGAGGGCCCCACCGGCCAGGTTGCTTTTGATGTTGAAATCAGGTTACAGAGCCAGAACTTCACTGACGACTTGATGGATCCCACCTCTGATGCTTACATGGAGTTGGAGAGTAATGTCAAGATGCTGGTAGGTGTGAGATCTCTTAACTACTTCTCCCCAGAGAAGAATGAGCCTTTGACTTTGATATTTCTGCTTCTGCTTGCACAACCTGTGAAACATGTCTGGTGGTTTTGTTCTCGTAAGAGAAGTCCGGGTGTTCTAATTTTTTTATGTGCCTTGCACCTTTTACTGGTATTTGTCAAAAGTCCACTTCCCCAATCATGTAATGTTCTATTTATTTCAGTTATTTTCTGCCTACGGATCGTCGAAAATATCGGACGACATTGAGGACATTGAGATCTTAGGTTTCCGTGAGGGAAGCGTCATTGCGATATTCCGCTTGATCTTCAAAGAGATTGTCAAGCCATCAGAGATGGACGTTGATGAGGAGCAAATTGCCAAAATCCTTCTCACCTTCATCAGGGAGAATCCAGATGTGGCTGATAAGTTTAAAATTGATGAGGACTCAATCTCAGCCAATATTGGTAAGTGCTGAAGTTAGAGCCAAAATAAATGATAGATTATCTATCCTTGGAATTCTCTTGAGTAAACTGCCAACACTTCGCTGACAAATGGGTCTGGAACCATGTCTTTTTTTGACAGTCTAAAGTAGTGACAATTGTAATACATGTACTTACAAAAATAAATCAATTTCTTGCATTAAGCGTTATTTGAAAGAAATTTTTCTTTCCAGTTATCATTGGCATTGTTGTGCCTACAACGGATTATCCTGAGTTTGAAACAACAGATTATCCTGAGTTTGAAACAACAGATTATCCTGAGTTTGAAACAACAGATTATCCTGAGTTTGAAACAACGGATTATCCTGAGATTGAAACGACAGAGTATCCAGAGTTTGAGACCACTACTGTCAGGGAGACACCTGCCATGACCACTATCAAGAAGGCTACAACACCAGCAGTGACTGAGGAGGTCACAACACCGAGGGCAACCGAGGAGGCCACAACACCGAGGGCAACCGAGGAGGCCACAACACCGAGGGCAACCATGGAGGCCACAACACCGAGGGCAACCGAGGAGGCCACAACACCGAGGGCAACCATGGAGCCCACCACCATTGCTGCAGCAGCTGGTCAGGTTGCATTTGATGTGGAAGCCAAGTTGGAGAACTCTAGCTTTACTGATGACTTGCTCGACCCCAACTCTGATGCATATCAGGAACTTGAGGGTGATGTGAAGGCACTGGTATGTACAGTTTTGTGTAATTTTTGGGTGTCACTGTTGATTCTGGCTTTGATGTGATCCACAACTGAGACCAATACTATGCACATTCAATAAGTAACAAAGCTCTGCTGTAGGTCAGTCGTTAGTGCTGGTTCATAAAATGCATTTTTCTATTCCAGCTATTTTTTGCGTATGGATCCTCTACACTTACTGATGATATTGAAGACATTGAGATTCTGGGTTTCCGCGAGGGAAGCATTATTGTCCTGTTCCGGTTGATCTTCAAAGAGTCTGTCCGGCCATCTGATAACAATGTCGATGATGCAAAAGTCAAAGATACCCTGGTGGAGTTTGTCCAGGCCAATCCAAACATAACTAAAGAGCTGAACATCAAAATTGATGTAGAGTCCATTTCGGCTACAGAAGGTAAGGAGATGATGTTTGGCAGAGTGCAGTGTGTGTAGCTAAAGATTCTCTTTTGAGGGATACATCAAACTGGCAGGTTACACTCGGTGTGACTTCTGTGTTCAGGACAACATGCCTTTAAGGGCAATAGGTGTCAGAGCTAAATGACTCTTCGGGTAATGGCTCAGACTCTCGATTAGCAGTAAAGAGATCCTTGATTTGAATCCCATAGTTTATGTCAGACTCTAAAGATTCCATGACTTTGTGAAGAAATTTGCTGTGTGGGACAATACTATCGAAATTTGTCGATCATTTGGTCATTAGAATTTGAATTGCCGGAGATCTTAATGATCACCATTCATTTCCAGTCTTCATACCAGTTGTCCCAGCCACTACAGATTTCGAACCAGAATTCGAGACAACAGATTACCCAGAGTTTGGGACAACAGATTACCCAGAGTTTGGGACAACAGATTACCCAGAGTTTGGGACAACAGAGTTTCCAGAGTTTGAGACAACAGAGTTTCCAGAGTTTGAGACTACAGAGCTTCCAGAGTTTGAAACAACTGAACAACCAGACTCGGAGACCACAACTATTGAGCAAACCACATTCGGACCAACCCAAACAATTACTGCAACATTCCGAGTCATGAACCTGAACTTTACTGATGATCTCCAAGACAGTTCTTCAGATGCTTATGAATACTTGGAGACAATTTTTAAAGACTTGGTAAGGATGTTTGGTTCTTGAGATTGTTACAGTTCATCCTGTGCTGAGGTTGTGCAAGCGCCTCCCGCCTCCGAGGTCATGGTTAAATTGGTTCTGCATTGTGATAGAGAATTTAAGGTGGCTCTCCCTGCCAGAAGTATAGGTTCAACAACTCTGGTTTCCTCCTAAAAATCACCCAGTGTTTAGGAAGTATTGAGTATGGTTATATTGTATAGAGTATGGTTGCAACATTCTATTTTGATGAATGGAAACTAGGGAGAAAAACAACATGAGTTTGAATTCATTATTCATATATCATTTCTTGTATCTTTTCAGCTCACTGCTTCATACTCCGATTCCGAGTATGCCGATTCCTTGGCCAAGGTCGAAATCCTTGGCTTCAGCCCTGGTAGTGTTGTTGTCATGTACCGCGTGATCCTTACGGTCGATCCAAACAAGGAACCTATTTCTGTGTGGAAATTTGTCAGAGTTTTCAAGAAGTACTTGGCAGAGGACAAGGATACTGCTCAAGGTCTCGTTGTGGACTTGGACTCTATTTTGCCAGGTATGTACTGTAGACTACACTGCTTGTTGATGTTTTGAAGATTGTCAAATTAACCATCTGGTTTCTTCTCCATGATGTATTGAAACAGTTCTTCATCAGATAAAGAGTTCTTCGTTCTGCATGATATACAGTGGAACCCCGTTAACACGACCACTCATGGGACTGAGGTTGAATGGTCACGTTACCGGGGTGGTTGAAAAAAGTGAAAACATTTTCAAAATTTTGGAACTGCAGTTTTTGGTGATATTGGTTCATTTTGAGCAAAAAAAAGTGAAAAAAAATTTTGTACTCGTTTTTTCATCACTCAGTCAGTTGAAAATTTTTCAAAATTTTCAAAATGAAAAAAATTTTGGGACTGCAGTTTTTGGTGATGTTGGTTCATTTTGAACAAAAAAAGTGAAAAAATTGTTTGTACTTGACAAATTTGCCGCAATCAATTGGTCATGTTACTGGGGGCCTTAGGAAACCATTTGGGACCGGTTATTCTTGGTCGTCATAGCGGGGTGGTCGCCGACCAGGGTTCCACTGTAAAGAGTATTGTTATATGCTTTTTTCGTTCTTTTTAGTGGGCTACTCCACTGAAGCACCAAGAACTACAGATGAGCCCAAAGTTACGACTCGTGAACCGGAGAGAACTACACTACCACCTCGTACAACAAGACCACCCAAACCAACCACTCCTTCTAGTTTCACGACACCTAAACCACAAAGGACGACCGCACCAGCACTGACAACACTGCCACCCAAGCCCACAAAACCAGTGGCTGTTTGTGAGGACATACAGAAAGTGGTTGCTTCGGCTAACAGTTACTGTAAGAAGGAGCTGAGCAAGATACATTTGGCTACAAATATAAGGAGGAAGTGCAGGTAGGAAGAGAGTTCAACTTCATGTAGATAAGATAATCCTGTTGTTCAGTCATCAGAAGGATATTCTCGGAGTTAGATATATGAGGAGTTCCCACTTTAGGTAAAAGCTTGTTGAGTGCTGAATTTTGTTTTCAAAAGAAGTGTTGAAGTCTTGATATTTCCTTCCAGGGGTCTTGATGAGCTTGTTTTCTGCGTCCACAAGTCCATGAAACAATATGGCTGCTCTCCATTCGACATCGACTACCTGATGATCAGGGAACGCGAGAACCTATCAAACCAATTCAGCTTCAATATCCTCAGTTGTATTGTCAATGGTACCATGTTTGAACCTTGGGTGCCAACCCAGGGTGTGAACTTGGGCCTGGATTGCACTAATCTCCCAGAACTGTTGGGAAATGCTGAGAAGAAATGTGGTGGTGATGATACAAGGACAGGAATACCTACGACAATGAATCCTCTACAGGCAGCAGGATGGAAGAAGATGGCACCATATGGGGACTGGAAGAAGGCCAGGGACACGTGCTAGTAAGTGGTACTTGACTTCAAGCAAAAGCAAACACATTATAAAGATATCAAGCAAACTTGTCATTGGGACTATGCAGTAGAAGTAGTCATCTTTGCCTTACATTTTGTATCACTGTCTGTTTAAGACTGGTGAAAAAGACTTGTCTTTTTGAGTAAATATTCCAGAAGAAATAACAAAAAAACCCAACAACTTGCAAACTCAAGTTGTTCTAGAGGTCTTGTCATTGGTGTCTCTGATGATATATATCATGTTCATGATTAAAATAACTGTCATATTTCTGTTTTTAGCAACTTCTTCACAGACCTTTCGTACTGCGCATTGAATGAGACTGTCCTTGCTGGATGCAGTGTGGAACAATATTTCAATGCGCTCGTCGACAACTCCAAATATATGATCGACGAATTCGATGTGGATCCGGCCAGTTGCCTGATCATGGCACCTCCATTCATGCCACAGCTGATTGGACCAGGAGCCCCAGCACCCGACTCTAAGTGCGCCGATAGTGATTATATCTTCCATGTAGCTACAACGAGCTGTTCGCATTATACCATGCTGGTCAATGAAACCATGGACAGGGAAACACAGTGCAGGTACTACACTTTAAATATCAAACTTTTTCTTGATGTTTTGTTGAACCACATTTTGCTGTAAAGATTGCTGTAGTCCTCAAAGCTAAATGCTTTATGAAAATATTAACAATTATAATTCACCCTTTCAGGAATATGGCCAATTTGCTGACATGTTTGTACAGGCAGACGTATGTCCGACATGGCTGCCACCCTCTTGATATTGACACCATTATCATCAGAAACCGCAAATATCTGGAACAGATCTTCCGAGGATTGAACCTTGTCGAATGTCTCCTCGACGATGACTTCCAGCAATATCCACCAGATGGCGGTTTGGTCCTCCCAGGAAACTTCACGTGTCGCAGTCCAGAGAAGTTGTATGATGTGGCATTCCCCATCTGTAAGCAGACGGTCGTTGAGTTCTTTGCAAAGAATGAGACATGTGACTTCCAAGCGTTAGTACCATATTATCTCGGCATGGGCTCCCCGGGAAAGAATCACCAGGAACAGGCATGGAACTTCGCGGTGGACAGATGCAGGTGAGTAACGAAGTGCCTTTCATACAGCATTTTCGTGACTCTGGCCTTTGTTAAGGTAGTTCAAAGTGATTATCACGATTTCAGGCCAGCATTGAGGGACTCGATGTTCCAACCCCAAGGGGGTATCAACCCCAAGGATTTTATGTGACGCATCAATAATTTTGAAAAGACAAAGTTGCACAACCTTCCACTTGATTCTATCTTAGTCAGTTCTGAGAGTGTTCAAATTTTTATTGAAACTATATTTTTTTCAGTTTCTTCTTCGATGGTGTGTCCGCCTGTTTTTCGTACGTTTCGATGAGAGCTGGCTGCTCGTTGGTCGACTACTACACTACGTTGATTGACAACTCTGCTGTTTTCAAGAACTGGCTTGGTCTCGATGTTGCCATGTGCTATCTGGTATCCCCTCCTGAGCCACTGCAGCCAGTTCCAACAACAACGCTAGCACCTACCACTTGTCCCGATTTAAGAGGTCTAACGTCTTCCGCGATGATTGAATGTGGGAATTTCATCTTGGAATTTTCATCCGCAAAAGGTGTCAATGACGCTTGTGTCACCTTTGGATCACTTGGTGGATGTATTCTTCAACGCAACCCAGGTTGTACCAAGAATAACCTTGACAACTTCATTAAGTCTGGTGCCTTTGCTGACTTATTGGGCGACTTTGACCTGACTACCTGTAGCTATATTGGAACTTGTCCAGCTGATGACATCCTCATCAAGACAAGTCAGAAATCATGCAGTAACTATTACAAGGAGATCCAAGATGGTCAAACAACCACAGAGTCATGTGGGGCGCTTCAAAAACTTGGCTACTGTGTCCTCAGCTTCTACCCAGCATGTAATTACACCGACTTCATGAATCTTTTGGGTAATTTTGATGTTAATCCATTTGGTTCATTTGATCCGTGGGTGTGCTTTGCTACAACACCTGCTGCCATGACAACAACAAAACGCCCTGAGCAGACGACTTTGCCACCTGTGACAACATCCAGGCCAGCCACACTGGCACCAGTTCAAACGACCCCAAGGTCTGAGATGACCACCACAGAAGCAGCAAAGCCAGTTGTCTTTGAAGTTTACTTCAAGGTGAACAATCTCAACTTTTCACAAGACCTGCTCAATAACATGTCAGAAGAATTCAAACAGTTGGCTGAAACATTGGAGAATATCCTAGCTGCAGCATATAACCAGTCAGACCTCGCTGATGACATCGCCTCTATAGAAGTCTTGGGTTTTGGGCCAGGAAGTGTCATTGTGATGTTCAGGATTGTCTTCAAACCACGAGTGACAGCTACAGAGAACCCTGTGACGCTTGCACCAGGGTCCACAGCGGTACCTGAGCCTAGTAAGCCTGTCATCAGCAAAATGAACATTGCAAAAGTTCTCAATGATTATGTAGCTTCCAACCTGAACGTGAGCAGTGCAATCCAGATTGACCTGGCATCAGTTGCTGTGGAACTGGGTGAGTAAATTTTCTAGTAGTAAAAGTAGGAATCCAATTTTGTTGACTGGCTAGAACTTGATTTGGAGACCTGATATTAGGTCTTGCTTGACTTGTATAAGTCAGCTCTGCTGTATGCACAGACGGTAGTCTCTTTTTGAAAACCTTTGCTGATTCATTGTCTGCAACGTTTGCACCACTGCCATTCAACAGACTGTCAGTTACACTTCTCAGGTACCTTTACCTTGAAACCACTCTATGCTACCCAGTCCAAGTTATCAGGATTGTTCAACACACCTTTCGTTTTGTTAATTTTGCACATATTTTTGTTTCAGTGACTGAATCACCAACTGCAAGGACTACCCTTGCATGGAAGCCTACAACAGTGAGACCATCACCTGCCATTTGCCCGGATGCTCAGACAATTCTGTCCGCTGCAACAACGAAGTGCACACAGCTCGTCATCAAACTTGCACAGTCCCAGTCTGTCGAGGAGGCTTGTCTGACCCTTGAAGACCTAGCTGGATGTGTCATGACAGTGTACCCTTCCTGCACTGAGGGTGATCTGGAAAACCTTGTCAGAAGTGGAGCCCTCTCTGGAGGTGTGTTTGGAAGTTTTGATGCCCGCGTATGCTTTGAGGCCTCGACCCTGCGCCCAGTGAAACCAACGACACCAGGACCGAAATGCCCTGGTAACCAAGATCTTATCTCTACAGCAACAAATCAATGCCTGCAACAAACTGTAGCAATAGTTTCTGCAAAGTCACTGGTCGAAGCCTGCAGCTTATTGGAACAGCTCGGCCTGTGTGTCATTGCAAACCATCCTGGCTGTACCATGACTGATATGGAGGAGTTGGTTCGCAGCGGAACTCTCTCAAGTTTGTCGCAAACTTATGATCCTCGAGAATGTCTTGCACTGAGAACTACTGAAGGGCCACAAGTTGAAACAACCAGGCTACCTGTTCAGACAACCAGGCCACCTGTTCAGACAACCAGGCCACCTGTTCAGACAACCAGGCCACCTGTTCAGACAACTAGGGCACCAGTGCAGACAACTAGGCCACCAGTGCAGACAACCAGGCCACCTGTTCAGACAACCAGGCCACCTGTTCAGACAACCAGGCCACCTGTTCAGACAACCAGGCCACCTGTTCAGACAACTAGGGCACCAGTGCAGACAACTAGGCCACCAGTGCAGACAACTAGGCCACCTGTTCAGACAACACAGGCTCCAGTTGAGACAACCAGAATAGTAATGCAGACAACAGCAGCACCATTTGAAGGAACAACCATGGCGGCACCTGAACCAGTTGTGTTTGAAGGAGACTTCAAAGTCAGCAACCTGAACTTCTCCCAAGAACTGCTCAATGAGACTTCAGATGCATACAAGCAGTTGTCAGATACATTTGAGAATCTCCTCTCTGATGTCTACTTGCAGTCCAGCCTAGCAGACAACTTCGACCGCATTGAAATCTTGGGCTTTGCCAAAGGCAGTGTCATTGTTTTGTTCAGGATTGTCTTCAAATCCCAGGCAACTGTAGGATCAGCAACACTAGCTCCAGGTTTGACTGTTGCACCAGAACCGGTCATCAACATAGAAATCATTGCCAAGGCCATCAGTGATTACATCTCCTCCAACCCAAATGTGATCCAGATCGACCTGGAATCTATTTCTGTAGCTCAAGGTGAGTAGGCTTAATTTTAAAAAAAACTTCTCGTGCCTTATGAATGATCTGCGCAGCTATTGCTCTGATCAGAACTCGAAAAAAAAGTCTTAATAACCAGTCTTGTTTCATCAAATCTTCCAATACCATGCAGTGTTACGTTTAGAATAGCTCAACGAATCCTTAGCAATAATCCTGCTAATATAGACAATGCTGAAGTGAGGCCTTTTGAGTGTAGAGAAAGTCATTCATGTGGTGTCAATTTTATTTTCAGTGACTGAAGCCCCTACAACAGTGCATCCTGTGACTACACCAATGAGAGAGACAACAGTACCTGTCCAGGGGACAACAGTACCTGTCCGAAGGACAACAGTTCCAGTCCAGGAGACAACAGTACCTGTCAAAAAGACAACAGTACCAGTACAGGAGACAACAGTACCTGTCCAGGAGACAACAGTACCTGTCCAGAAGACAACAGTACCTGTCCAGAAGACGACAGTACCTGTCCTGAAGACAACAGTACCTGTCATGAAGACGACAAGACCTCCCCGTCATACCACACCAGAACCAGCAACAACACCAGGTCCGAAATGCCCTGGTAACCAAGATCTTATCTCTACAGCAACAAATCAATGCCTCCAACAAACTATTGCAATAGTTTCTGCAAAGTCACTGGTCGAAGCCTGCAGCTTATTGGAACAGCTCGGCCTGTGCATCATTGCAAACCATCCTGGCTGTACCATGACTGATATGGAGGAGTTGGTTCGCAGCGGAACTCTCTCAAGTTTGTCGCAAACTTATGATCCTCGAGAATGTCTTGCACTGAGAACAACAGAGAGGCCACCATCTGAGGCTCCCAAGACAACACGCAGAATGACCACGAAAGAAATTGTCACCAGGGTACCAACTGTCAAACCAACAACAGCCAGAGGAACCAGTGCCCCGTGTCCAGGTGATCTTGATGATTGGACAGAAATGCTGCAGTCTTCCCCGTGCATGTCATCATTCATGACTGCGGTGCAGATAGTACAGAGTGGAGGCTTTACATCTGTTGAGGCTTGCAGGTAAGAAGTCATGCCATGCTTTAGATGTTTGTTTCAACTCAATCTAGTCTTGATAGGTAATCTGTGAGTGTTCCACCTAAAACAGGACAACTACTTTTATAATAGGACAAAGTGACTAAAGTTGTCAACCCAGAAGATCAACTAGCCTACCTTTAAAGAACTGTAAAATGAACTAGCTATTGCAAGTACTTTTTTCAAAATCTGTCCCATTTTTTGCAGGGCTTTCATGTCGGTCTTGATCTGCATACGAACTCATCACCAAGTGGAGCTCACCTGTGCCCTTGAGATCGTTGAGGTCTACACCCCAGGGATGTCGGCAACTGTATCCGTGTATTGGGACACCTTGAGTATTGACATGTGTGATGCTGAACTTTCTGATGACCGTTGTTCCATGTCGGTGCCAGATTTGATTGCCAACACAGGAAAGTCAATGTGTCTGCAACATGCAACCAGCATCTACACGAGTTATCAAATGGAAGGATTTGGAGTCAACACTTGCAAGTAAGTATACTCAGTCTCTCTGTTTCAGTCTTTAGACAGCCCAAAATTCATATCATGACAATTACTTCTTGGCTCTCATATAAGTCAGATTCAAAATTTCTATTTGAACGTAATTTAATGTGTCTCTTTTGCAGATCAACTCGAGATTTCATAACATGCATGGCTGATTACTTCGAGTCTTGCTTGCAATATGATGCAGCAGGTACTGTGGCTTTGCTTAGACCAGTGATTGTTCAAGAACTTGGGGTCGATCCTTGGACCTGTTGGGTTGGGACGACATTGCCTCCAGTACAGACAACTAGGCCAACAGTTAGGACAACAATTCCACCAGTTGAGACAACTAGGCCACCAGTTAGGACAACAATGCCACCTGTTCAGACAACCAGGCCACCAGTTCAGACTACAAGGGCTCCACGTGAAACAACCAGTGTACCGGCTGAGACAACCAGAATGCCAGTTGAGACAACTAGGCCAACAGATAGGACAACAATTCCACCAGTTGAGACAACTAGGTCACCAGTTAGGACAACAATGCCACCAGTTGAGACAACTAGGCCCCCAGTTAGGACAACAATTCCACCAGTTCAGACAACAATGCCACCTGTTCAGACAACCAGAATGCCAGTCCACTCAACAGAGCAGCCGATTCTGACAACTCCAGCGACAACTATGCCACCAGTGATAACCACAACTGAGGCTCCCCCAGTCATTGTTGATGGCGAATTCAAAGTCAGCAACCTCAATTTCTCACAAGAACTTCTAAACGAAACAAGTCCTGAATTCCAGCAGTTAGCCGATACATTTAAAGACTTGTTGATGGATGCATACAATAAGTCAGCTTTTGGTGAAGATATCGCCTATATTGAAATTATAGGATTCAGTGCAGGAAGTGTGGTCATCAATTTCCGTATCGTCTTCAAGCCAAAGCCAGTTGTTGCGACATCTGCACCAGAGACTGGTACGACTGTTGGCAGCGCTACTGGCACACCCAGCAGCGTTACTGTACGGCCAGTTAATGGAAGCACTCCAGGTCGACCAGATCCAGTAACCAAGGCACCGGTTGTCTTCCCAGTGTTGAGCCAAGCGTCTATTCTTGCCGTCCTTGATAAGTACATCGCAACGAAGCCAACGATTACTGCATCCAATGGTGAAAGCATAGCTGTAGAGATCGATCCTGCTTCTATTGTTGTTCAAATAGGTAAGTTCACAAACTAATCTGCATAGAACAAAAGTCCTAATGCTACAATTGTAAATAAGCTTTACTGAAAGAGATGACTTAGTTAAGCTAATGCTGGCATTTGCCTCTGACACTGATTGAGTAACTGGCCCAAGATAGCTGATTTGCAGTGGCTGAGAATGAACTGAGGAAGTGAACTACTTTGGAATCCACCCCTCCCATACTTTAAGGCCTATACCTCAGTCACACTCTACTTGATTAACTTGTTTGTTTCAGTGACCACCACCACTTCAACAACGACAACAACAACTCCACAACCAACCACAACAACACCGCAACGGATGACAACAACACCAGAGCAGATGACTACCGCTCAAGAACCAACTACCGCGTTACCACCAACCACAGCTACACCAGAAGGTATGAAAAATTCAATCTAATCAAAGACGAAGGAGTTTGGTATGATTGGGTGGCGGGGATTGGAATCACACTTGTGAATAGGTCCAAGTCGCAGAAAAGAACAACTTCTAATGGCGATGCTGGTAGATCGGAGAAAGCATAGCAGATTCAAGACAACACAACAAGATGATGAACAACATTTGGGCATTCAACCAATCCCCTTTTTCCTTCTGAACGCTTCCTTCAAAGGTTTTTCAGCCAAGTTTATCTAAATGTTTCAGGAACTGAAGTCGATGTTGAGTTTAAGATCACGAACCAGAACTTCACTGAGGACCTCTTAAACAAGTCTTCAGATGCCTACAAGGAGTTGGAGAGGCAGATCATCGAGTTGGTAAGTGGGATCTGATTCTGCAGAAAGATTGGAATAACGTTCAACTTAATATCACAAAAAGCTCTAAGTTCTCTTGATCAACATACTTGTTGTTTGTTAAAGCTTTCTACATGTGAATTCCTGCAATTCATACCAAGTGCTGAGTACAGTATTGTGAGTAACTTGACATGATTGTTGCCCTATTGTACTTACAACATCAACACTTACTTTCCAGCTCATCCAAATCTATGGCAACAGTTCAATTGCTGACTTGATCGACAGTATTGAAATCACAGGATTTGCGTAAGTAACATTATAAGTCTGATATGACTCAATTTAACCATGTTGATTTACATGCCAATAGCCCACTTAAAAAGCAATGCCATCCCATTGAAGGATGACAAAGTTCACTGCTGGTACTCAACTGATTACTGAAGGTCATTGATGGCCATATCATATCATTTGGCATATTTGAGTTTGAAAAGGTTATTTCCCAGAGCTTTTACGAGTAGTTGAAACTGATACTGCTAAATAGGAGTGTAAACATTAAGTCTGTTTCATTCTATAATGCGTCCACCAAGTGTCCTCCCCAGACTACACCTTTAAATCTCGCAGACAGTACTATCTGCTGAACATGTGAACATTCTGTCTTTTGCAGACCTGGTAGCATTGTCGTGGGATACAAAATGAGCATCATGAAAAAATTGAACCAGCAACCTCTGAAGTCATCATCATCTGATCCTATCGAAGATGCAATGGAAGAAGAATACGATGACGATGAATCGGAGCTGACTAAAATGGCGCACAGGATGCTCCACGATGCTGCAGAGAAAAGACGCCTTGGCAAATACAGCGTGTTGTTATCATCCATCAAAGCCAAAGGTAGGAAACGGTTTTTACCCGCGGGACCGTCACGGCCATTTGGAGCATGGCACCCAAAGTATAAAGGTAGGAATTGATGCAAATATTTCGAGTCGTTTATCATTATTATCTTTATGTATAATTTTCATGCACATGTCATTACACACCGTCATTAAACTAAGATTGTCTCATTTATGTTATGAATCACCTGTTCTTGATAACTGCATTAGTTAGGTTTGGTCGGAGGACAAAATTTAGTGAAACTCTTGCCTTGGCTTAAATGTGTTGTTCTGATAAGTGAGTAGTTCAGAAATATAAACTGATTGATGAATCCAAATAATTTGCATCATTTCCAACCTTTAGTTGAGTGTTAGCTTTGGTGATCTAGCTTATAGTGTCTTGAAAACCTCGCTAAAACTTCCCTCCCCTAAAACTCCAAATAGCAGCTTTTCCTAACTTCGACATGTTTAGTTCGACAAATTTGACATAACATGACACTAATTTTCTAGTTTTCCTTTGCAAATAACTTGCTTCTAGTTTGTTGAAATCCTTCTAATCTTTTCTTAGTTGTCAGCCGAGTTCTAACTTGCGTGTCTAAGTGTGACAATACCATTGATTGACTGCATCCATGGTGGCTGTGACAAGTTCACATCCAAATGAGTGTGAGGGTCCTCCCCCAGAAAAAGTCGATGCTAAATATGAATTTTCCGGGCATCTGAGGGATAAAATTAGAATAGTCATTGGCTTCTTGGGGAGAGGTGACCTGAAAAATCGTTGCTTCCTGATGAAAACAGGGCTTGTGCCAAATGCGTCTCATCTGGAAGAGAATTCAGTCTCTGTTTTCTTGACACCATTAAAACCATGATCTCCCCATTTCCAGTTTCAGGCAAGAAATGGGCCTTACTAGGAGAGCGAGCGTGTCAGGATGTGACCACCATGTTTAAACTGGAGAACAGCAAGTGTGGAAGATTTAAAGTTATTGCAAATAGTTCGGCTTCCATCAAGGAGAAGTGCAGGTATGTCCTTTATGAAGAGTTGTGAGGGCCAAATGAGAAACAAACCGAGTGGGGTCGCTTGTGATGGACTCCTTGATGCTCCATGGTTTAAGATGCGTCACAAAGCCAATAGATCTATTTGGTGCTCAAGCAAAGTTGCATGAAACACCAAGAACAAAATGAAGTGATTTATTAGGCTACTGGTATTCTTTACTGCGCTTTCTTCAGCGAACTGTTTGTAGATCTTTCTCAAGCTTTAGCTTACTTTGACTAACATCACTGTCTCCTCCCCTTCAGACTATTCAATGAAGCTCTGGGATGTCTTGTACCGGAGGCCGTGAGTTCCTACCGATGCAGTGCTGGCACCGTCAAACAGCTTCTCTACACTAGCCGAGCCCTCATGGAGCAATGGTACAAGTTTGACTACGTGAACTGCCTAGTTGACGAGCAGTCATTTAGTCAGATTGCTCCTGATGCTAAGGTTCAAGCAGGTCTACCAGCTGACTTCACCTGCAAGCAGCCACAGGGTCTGATGGAGATGACAGGTTGCGTGGTGCCAATTCTCGACCTCCAGAAGAATATCATCAGTGGAAACAAGGACAGAGTCTGCAGGTATGTTATTCTAGTTATAGAACTTGGCCACATCTTGTACTAATTGAAACAGTCAACAATGCCGACGTAAGCTAGATGTACAACTTCATGATTTAAAAAAAACTCCTTGTAACATTGTGGCACCAATTTCTTGGAAAGTTCTGTTTATGTTGTTGTCCAAGACCCTCAATTGCAGCGATTTGCATTCTGTTTCAGGTCCTTCAGCAGTTTAATGGGATGCCTGATGACATCTGCCAGACTCGCTGGTTGCCAAGCGACAGATGCCTACAAGACCATTCTGGACAATCTTGATTTCATCAAAGAGAAATTCAGCGGCTTTAACCCACTTCAGTGCTGGATGACCGACAATGACCTTGTGGTGTCACCTTCTGATAGCCCTGCAAAGCTTGCTCCCACGAAACCTGCTCCTACAAAACCAGATTCTTCCTGGTGCCGTGATGTAACATCGTTCCAGTCCATGACCCAGTACTGTCCACAGTTGGCTACCCAATTCAGTCAGGCTCCAGACTGCAGGTAAGTGAGAAGCAAAGCAGCTCTCAGATGAATTTCAACAAAATAATGTTTTCAAGTTTCACTGTCCTGGTCACCAAGCGACTGGGTATTGCAAAAGCTTTCACTGTGATTTGACATGACTTTTATTTTCTTGACAGCATCTTCCGCAACCTGTTGAGCTGTCTGACCTACAAGCTTGCTGGGAAGTGCTCCATGGATGACATCATGTACATGCTCTTCACAAGCCGCAAACACATCGCCCAGGCGTACAACAACTTCAACATCATTCCGTGTCTCATCAGCACGGGCATGATGCTCCCAGTCCCACCAAACCAGGATCTGATTGCATCACTTCCAGACGACTTCTCTTGCTGGGATATCAAACAGATCGTGAAGATTGGTGCGTGTGATGTGGTATTGTCAGACTTTACAAAGAAGACATTGGTTGCAGTTAATCCATCAGTTCGATGCAAGTAAGTATCATGTAGTCATTGTTTCTTTAGAGACAACCATCGAAATGTTTTTTGGGCTGATGATGCTTCTTCATCTTGAGCAGAAAAAAAAGTGAAAAAAATTTTGTCCAAAATTTTGAAAGATTTTCTAAGTCAAAAAAGTTCTGGGACTGATGATGTTGGTGATGTTGGTTCATTTTGAGCAGGAAAAAAAAAGTGAAAAAAATATTTGTGTTCATAGAGGCTTGGCACTTCCAATTGCTGTTCAAAGCTTCTAAAGCACCTCTCTCAAAGTGTTTTAACCCTTTACTTTTATATTTTTCTTTCAGTGAATTCAGTGCCGTTGCCAGCTGCTTCCTAGCGACTGGAGCCCAGGCAGGATGTGCCACGCACGATGTCTTCACTGCCATTATTGACGGAATCGCATTCTTCAAAGACAAAATCGGGTTTGATCCTGTTGAATGTTTCACCCAAGAAGGCTTTAGTGAATCCTCGTCACCGCAACCGGTAAACCCGGTCCCACCAACGCAACCAGTACCAACACGATCGGATATGGTGATGACAACTAAAGTACCTGTGGCGCCACCAGTGTACCCGCCCCTTGGCTTTTGTCCTGGTGATGTGTTCTCACTGATCTCGCAGGTCTTCCTGACAAGGTGTTCATCACCGTACAATGCATTCTACGCTGAAGCAGGTCAGAATGATGTCATCATATCTTGCAGGTAAGAAATGTCTGCCTTTTTTGTGGGTCCAATCTTATAACCCTGCACCTTATAATGCCCAATGGATATTTTGACTCCTTCCTATTGAAATATTAGGCTATATAATTATAGTCAAACCCAGGTTGTTGCCCCCTTCCACTGTGATTGTATCAAATATAATCCTTAGGGCCCATACAGGAGTTAGCCTTAAACCCAAGATGGCTGCCAACGTTCAATGGCTGCCAAGTTTGATGATAACTTTGTTTCAATTTCCTTTCCAGTCGAGCTTCTTCAGTGATTGACTGTGGTGTTAAACAATCAACGTGTTCACGTGAGGAAATCATCGACCATATCAGGATGAACACACTTCTTCTGAGAAGTTTGTTCAATAATTTTGACATTAGTCAGTGCCTGCCAAAGTCACAGAAATAAACAGGAAGACTGTCTCGCGGTGGTTGGAATTGTGTTAAGTATTAAACAATCTACCCAAATACTGTCAAAATGTTCATATTTTGTGCTTTACTTACCAACACGTATCAAGAATACTTTTTTCACTTATCAAATCCAAAACAACTGCTGAAATTACTGAGATATATTTTAACTTCCGACTTATGTGATATCATGGTCACTTATCAGGGTTACTTTATATTGCCTTAACAGCCTAAAGATGGTCATAGAGCAAGTTCTCAGCCTTTCTTTCAATAGGATTGAGAATTGTAATACTTTTCGAGGCAGACCTGGCCATCTTTATGTTTTCTGTTAGCAGGTTGTCCGTAAAGGTCCTTTTCTGTTTAATTTAGTTCATTCTCATTGAGTTGTTAATTCCGGTGATAAAGTTTAAATAGATTTGTTGAAATTATCATGAAGGTCACCAAGAACGCAGAAATGCGTGATTTTATAGAACTGTCTTCATGCATGTCCATGCACTTAAGTGTTGCCGTTGGTACAATTGTTGTGTTACAGGAAGTACAAGTCCGTCGACTAGGTTATTTGTTTAATACTGCAGGGGTAGCATGTGCCGAAACTATGTCACAGAAATATAACCTTATTGGGGACCACTTTCCTGGCTTAGTGGAATTGACCACATAACATGCCAAAAAACTGATTGATAGACTTTTTCTGTGATATGATAAGTGTACAATTGTCCAGAGTAATGTCTAAATGTTTGCAGACAATGGAATTTGCAAATTTTGTAAATCTATGTATTTTCATAATATTTTTATAATGTTAGTAGTGCATTCGATGACAGCACCACAGTGCAAAAGTGACATATGTAGTCAGTGAGGCCGGTGGTAATGTACTTGTGAGTTACGCATCCAAGGTTTAGTGTTCGGTCATCCTTTTTACGCAACTTAAACTCGGGTTTGGCACGCGAGGATTTGTTCTTTCGGCCCTTACTGGGTATGCTCTTCCACACGTGATATCCAGATTTCTCCAAGTGGGGTGCTAGTTGTCGAATGCACTAAAGTAGTTCTTTGTTGTTAGTGATATAATTCTATGGCCTGACAAGATAAACTTTTTGGGGTTGAATCCCCCTTGCCTCATGTACATTTTCAACAGAAGGCACAGCTTAGTACTTTCAGGCTGTATTTTTAATAAAGTTTTACTATTACTGTTATTATTGGGTCTGTTTCTGACCACCCTGAACAACTTCACAGGTGAATCTACACAGAAATATACACTAGCAAGTTGACCAGGTTGGGGTGAATTGGATGTTAGTTACTTTTTCTATGCTTCTACAATGTTACTATTATCATAAAAGTATTTTTTTACTGAAGACAAGATGTATGAGAACATGTGCCCTCTGCAGAGCAAGAATAAACTGCCCTTTCTTGACTGCCTCATGTTTGCTTTGAGGTTGACAGTGTTGTCATTGAATATAAATGATATAAATGAGATTATTTCTGTATCTGTGATAGTTCATCTATTCTTCTGAATGTGATAATGCTCATTCCAGTTTGCCTGTTAAGCCCTTTTGGATCTAAAATGCTTTACAATTTCTTGAAAATAACTTGAAGTGAGAGTTCTTTCAAGAGTAATTAATGACTTCATAATTTCATGCCAAGGTCAATATTGGGGTTGCAAATTTTCATTCCACTCAATATAAACACTGTGGGGTTAAGAGACTTGTATCAAAAGTCACTAATTCCCATTCCAATAGAATAGAATGTACTAATGAACCAAAAAAATGCTCGACTCATTTTTGAAAATGGCTTGTAATTAACTTTTAAAACACACTTGTAAAAACCTCACACCTAAGCACACATAAAAGTGTACATGTACACCTAAACTGAAAAAAAATTAAGTAGAAAAAATTAAGAATACATCTAAGGTGCACTTTGTAATATGAAAATGCAAATGCCCATTTTATAAATTGTATTAATGATCTCTGATTTCTATGGGTATTATAACTTCAAGAGTTTAATGCACCTGTGATATGAATAACATATTTTTGATAAAACCAGTACTTGATGATATTTTGTTCTTGTGGGTACCCTACAGGTCCTGTGTAGAATTATCCAATAAAAATTGTCATTAGAGCAAGTCGTTCTTAATCTTTACTCTCTGTTTTTAGCTCAGCTGACGAATGGTGTCCGTCCTTCCTTCCATACATCAATCCATCCATCCATCCGTCCATCCATCCATCCATCCATCCATCCATCCATCCATCCATCCGTTGACAAAATTGACCAGAGGGTACAAGGAAGGGTTCCTATATTAAGCAACTGACACGGTCAATAGAGGGGTAAACCGAACAACCCCCTTGAGCCTGCCTCTGGTGAAACTCTCCTCCACCGTCGTTGATCCCATCAGAGAATCATATCTACTGTCGTTTGTGTGGGAAGATGGCTTGTGAATGTGCTGAACATGTTTTGACAACTAAAGCAAGTCATCATCTCTATCAAATTCCCTTAGTTTGATACTGATAACCTTCCAAAGGCATGAAAACCAATTAATTACAGGACATGAAATTGGTTGAGGCGACAGTGGCGCTGTCTCGCGGCGGAAAATGGAACTGAAATCTTCGTCCAAAACTCTCAGTTCCATATTTTGCCGCTAGATAGCACCACTATCGCCTAAGTCACTCGTGAAGTTGAGCATGTTTTTAGGCCTTTTCCATGAATAGATTTCTTGGTATTGCCAATGACATAGGGTGGGGCCCTTTAGCTGTATTTGCATATACTAGTCTTGCAAGTTACTAGCACTAGTTTGATACTGATAACCTTCCAAAGGCATGAAAACCAATCAATTACTGGACCCACAGTATGATTTTTGGCTTAGGCGACAGCGGCGCTGTCTCGCGGCAGAAAATGGAACTGAAATCTTCGTCCAAAACTCTCAGTTCCATATTTTACCGCTAGATAGCACCACTATCGCCTAAGTCACTCGTGAAGTTGAGCATGGTTTTAGGCCTTTTCCATGAACAGATTTCTTGGTATTTCCAATGACATAGGGTGGGGCCCTTTAGCTGTATTTGCATGTACTAGTCTTGCAAGTTACTAGCACTATTTTGATACTGATAACCTTCCAAATGCATGATAACCAATCGATCACAGGACCGGCACAGTATGATTTTTGGCTTAGGCGACAGCGGCGCTGTCTCGCGGCAGAAAATGGAACTGAAATCTTCGTCCAAAACTCTCAGTTCCATATTTTGCCGCTAGATATCACCACTATCGCCTAAGTCACTCCAATGACATGTATGAAATTGAGGCCTTTTCCATGAATAGATTTTTTGGTATTGCCAATGACATAAGACACAGGGTGGGGCCTTTAGCTGTATTTGCATGTACTAGTCTTGCAAATAACCTTGACACATCTACCATTTTTATTCATTTTCTTCATGTCTTGGACAAAGATTTTAAAACTTTTGATGATGGTTGTGATGATGGACTAGAACCTAGGCCTACCTCCAAGCAATTGCGGTAAGATTTTTTGACAGTTGAACCAACCTCTCTATTAAGACCTCTCTATTAGGAACACTAGTTTTAGTCCCAAAGTTGTAGTTTCCATTAAATTTGACCTCTCTAATCAGGACACCTCTAGGATAGGAATTGTCAGTCCCAAGAGTGTCCTTGGATCATAGAGCGGTTCTACTGTACTCCTTTATTTTGTTCCCCAATCCTTTGCTGTGCTTGCCACTCCAGCGCCAAACAAGGCTAGGGACTCCAATACAGTCCCTTTCGTCATCCTGATTGTCCTTCTTCTATGTACCAGGCGATAAGACAAGGCCTGTCCATTGCGTCTGGAATGCTAATGGGGCATCTGAGGCTAATAGTTAGAAATTAAGCGCTCCAAGCAAATGGATTTACTAGCTCTTCTACTGTATAAGAGGGGACTGAGGGCTTCACTTCCCTCCAAGGAACGATGTCACAACCTAATCAACACCAGCTTGAGCATGGGCTAACCATAGGTTGCGACATTGTCCCTATCAACCTGTTTGCAGCATGGTGAACAGAGAGGGCTACTTATTTAGTATGTGCAATCCGGGGGGGGGGTCAAGATTAGATTTCATCTTGGATATTGTCGGACAGCTAGGCCATAATCACCAGTTGTGACAATGTCCCCGTGGCATATACCAAACTATTTAATACTGTGCAAATCTACGTCATTAGTGTCCATTACAGGTTGTGACATTGTCCCAGTCATGCCATCAGATCAAACCAAACTTTAAAGTGGCGAAACTCGAAAGACGCCTATGCATGAAAAATACGGGACCACATTTTCCGGACATGAGAGAAACAACTTGAAGGTGACATCTCTGTAGATTCTTGAAATGCTATTTTTTCAGAGCATTACTAGCTTATTCAGAGGCCTTGATTCAGAGGAAAGCATTTCTTCTGCTTTAATATTAATGTAGTTTCTTCTGCAGCTCCAATCTAACAAAGTAACACCATAAACACTAAAAGCAAACAAAATGACACTTGCATAGTTTACAATTTATTCTTAATTGAAATATACAACAATGGCAGGATGTAGGCCAGAATGGGCTTGCTTGTGGTAAAAAGGAATCACGGAACTGACCAAAGTGATTATGATCTCCAATCAAAGACCAACATCACCCGACTGTTCTTTCTGCCCATGAGATGTGAGGGGAAAACAAGCAACACTAATTTATAAATGACACAAAAGAGTAAACAGTTTGAAGGGATGCCACACAACTATCGGGTATTTTCTCTCTGGACTGGTGATAATCAGACTGGCCCGACGTTTTCATTACTGACCACTCCTCAGTAAAAAAATCCAACTAAAGTGGGGTCATTGTATACAGTGGTACTGTATTACCCCGATGAGAAGCACTTTAATAAAAATATGCCCCCACTCTCAGTTAAGATATTTGTGCGTGCCACTTGACTTCAGGCTGAAGTAGACGGTGACCTGGAGACAGTGACCAGATTAGCACTAACTGGTCATGGGACAATTCCATTGTGCAATCTTTACTCCATTAACCAGATTTACAACTTTTCAAATCACATACTACAGAGCACAACTACACAGTTATAGGCCAAATTGGGCCTGCTCATGGTAAAGTAGAATCACAGAAACTATCCTCAAATGAGCCATTGAATGCGACATGTTACAAGAAACACTAATTTACAAAGGATGTGAAAGAGTTAACCGTTTGATGAAATGCAACAGAACTATCAGGTAATCTCCCTCTGAACTGGTGACAATCAGACTGGCCTGAAATTCTCATTATTGTTCACTCCTCAGTAAAAATCCAAATAAAATGGGGTCATTGTATACAGTTGTACTGTATTACCCCGATGAGAAGCATTTTCAAGTATGTCCCCCACTCTCAACCAAGATATTTGTGCGTGCCGGTTTGACTACAGGCTGAAGTTGACGATGTACTCCTGACGGAGCCATTGGGTTCTTTACCCACTCATTGACCAAGGCATGGTGACCTGGAGACAGTGACCGGATTGGCTCTAACTGGTAATAGGACAATTTCATTGTAAAATCTTTACTCCATTAACCAGATTTACAACTTTTCAAATCACATACTACAGAGTACAAACTACACAGTTATAGGCCAAATTGGGCCTGCTCATGGTCAAGAAGAATCACAGAAACTATCCTCAAATGAGCCATTGAATGCGACATCATGTAACAAGCAACACTAATTTACAAAGGATGTGAAAGAGTTAACCGTTTGACGAAATGCCACATAACTATCAAGTAATCGCCCTCTGAACTGGTGACTATCGGGCTGGCCTGAAATTCTCATTATCGTCCACCCCTCAGTAAAAATCCAAATAAAATGGGGTCATTGTATACAGTTGTACTGTATTACCCCGATGAGAAGCATTTTCAAGTATGTCCCCCACTCTCAACCAAGATATTTGTGCGTGCCGGTTTGACTACGGGCTGAAGTTGACGATGTACTCCTGACGGAGCCATTGGGTTCTTCGCCCGCTCATTGACCGAGGCATGGTGACCTGGAGACAGTGACCGGGTTAGCACTAGCTGGTCGAAGGACATATTCACAGGGCGTCCATTCGCAACTTCTCATCTTTCAGGTACAACCTATTCACGTGGACCAAGTCTTACCCAGAACCTCCCCTTACGTAGCGTGGGGTACCAACCCACCGCACATTCAGGAGATGTGTGCGTGGTTACCGAATATCCTACACCACCCCCAGATCTCAGAACTGGTTGTGATGCTGCCCATTCGCAATAGGTTTAACCGCCGTCATGCCCCTTTGATTTCGCCATTCAGCTCCACCATCGGGACACAGGCCTCAAATTGAGGGATGGGCAGTAATGATTATTTCAGACCGATCAGAATGTCACAAGCCCAGAGCGAAATCACCAGACAGTTATATGGAGTTACACCAAAAGGCTGACCCCCCTCACTTCATTTGTAAATAGGTGTTGGATATTTTTGTCACATTCATTGGACCCAGTCCAACAATCTCTGGAGGGACCTTCAGTGCGGCAAATCGCATATGTTTTTTTAAAGCGAAAACAAAAAGGTCACTCCACTGAGCTAAGCTACAGTAACTTATAGAATACCAGGTGTGGTTATTGGGACACCCTAATCTGAGCCAAGAGCTGCGAGCACCGTTTTTTTACAGTACAGATATGCAGAGTAACGGTAGACCCTAGTGATAGTGTATCATTACGCTATCTCATTGCTTGAATTGGTAGATTTCAATTAAGAATTTACAAATTTGAAAAATACATGTATGCCTTTTTAAAACAATTTTGCTTGCACTATTTACGCAAGGCTACATGATACGGCAGGAATGACAAACACGTGTGAGTACGCAGTGTGTGAAGTGCAGACTCAATGAACACTGTACCTGCCGTATTGTATTAAGATGGCGTAACAACAGTATGATAAAAAATCTTGGCATGGTAAGACTGTTAACAATACCACTATCAAGCCGGCGATGTCTTACGACGACATAAACGGTTACAAAAAGGATTTATTTATCATCAAATTGGGGAACCTGTAGGCTTAGGATACACAAAGATAATAATTATATTCATTCAAGCCTATACTTTTTCTTTGGCTCGTGTACAGAGTACAAACTACACAGTTATAGGCCAAATTGGGCCTGCTCATGGTCAAGAAGAATCACAGAAACTATCCTCAAATGAGCCATTGAATGCGACATGTAACAAGCAACACTAATTTACAAAGGATGTGAAAGAGTTAACCGTTTGACGAAATGCCACATAACTATCAAGTAATCGCCCTCTGAACTGGTGACAATCGGACTGGCCTGAAATTCTCATTATCGTCCACTCCTCAGTAAACATCCAAATAAAATGGGGTCATTGTATACAGTTGTACTGTATTACCCCGATGAGAAGCATTTTCAAGTATGTCCCCCACTCTCAACCAAGATATTTGTGCGTGCCGGTTTGACTACGGGCTGAAGTTGACGATGTACTCCTGACGGAGCCATTGGGTTCTTCGCCCGCTCATTGACCGAGGCATGGTGACCTGGAGACAGTGACCGGGTTAGCACTAGCTGGTCGAAGGACATATTCACAGGGCGTCCATTCGCAACTTCTCATCTTTCAGGTACAACCTATTCACGTGGACCAAGTCTTACCCAGAACCTCCCCTTACGTAGCGTGGGGTACCAACCCACCGCACATTCAGGAGATGTGTGCGTGGTTACCGAATATCCTACACCACCCCCAGATCTCAGAACTGGTTGTGATGCTGCCCATTCGCAATAGGTTTAACCGCCGTCATGCCCCTTTGATTTCGCCATTCAGCTCCACCATCGGGACACAGGCCTCAAATTGAGGGATGGGCAGTAATGATTATTTCAGACCGATCAGAATGTCACAAGCCCAGAGCGAAATCACCAGACAGTTATATGGAGTTACACCAAAAGGCTGACCCCCTCACTTCATTTGTAAATAGGTGTTGGATATTTTTGTCACATTCATTGGACCCAATCCAACAATCTCTGGAGGGACCTTCAGTGCGGCAAATCGCATATGTTTTTTAAAGCGAAAACAAAAAGGTCACTCCACTGAGCTAAGCTACAGTAACTTATAGAATACCAGGTGTGGTTATTGGGACACCCTAATCTGAGCCAAGAGCTGCGAGCACCGTTTTTTTACAGTACAGATATGCAGAGTAACGGTAGACCCTAGTGATAGTGTATCATTACGCTATCTCATTGCTTGAATTGGTAGATTTCAATTAAGAATTTACAAATTTGAAAAATACATGTATGCCTTTTTAAAACAATTTTGCTTGCACTATTTACGCAAGGCTACATGATATGGCAGGAATGACAAACACGTGTGAGTACGCAGTGTGTGAAGTGCAGACTCAATGAACACTGTACCTGCCGTATTGTATAGATGGCGTAACAACAGTATGATAAAAAATCTTGGCATGGTAGACTGTTAACAATACCACTATCAAGCCGGCGATGTCTTACGACGACATAAACGGTTACAAAAAGGATTTATTTATCATCAAATTGGGGAACCTGTAGGCTTAGGATACACAAAGATAATAATTATATTCATTCAAGCTGTAAGCTAGCGCCACCTGCTCTTAGTGTTTGTAACTAATCTTAATGACTAGCGCATGCGTAATAAAGGCATCCGCCATCTCTAGTAGAAACTACACGCTTGTCGATCTACATGGTACCAGAAGTGGGGTTAAAAATAATCAAAACCAATGGATGCCATCAAACAACCAGACCCGCTATCCCTAGATGGGAATGTAGACCACAACTGGAAGGTCTTCAAACAAAGACTAGATCTTTACATGTTGGCGATTGAAGCGGATAAGTTTGGTGATCCTCGCAAAATTGCTGTTCTGCTTACGGTGGCCGGTCAGGCTGCAACTGATTTGTACAACACATTCGAACTGTCAAATGACGACAAAAAAGTGTTCAAAAAAGTATGTGATGAGTTCGAAAAGTATTGCTCGCCTAAAAAGAACGAGACGTACGAACGGTACATATTCAGAAGCAGATTGCAAAAGCAGGGAGAAAATTTCGACACATTTTACACAGATTTGAGACTGAAGGCCAAAACGTGTGCATTCGAGAATCTGCATGATTCGATGTTACGTGACCAAATTGTATTTGGTATTACTGATGCTAAAACTAGAGAAAGACTGCTCAGAGAACCTGAACTAACATTGGCCAAGTCAGTTTCGGTCTGTCATAGTGTAGAGGCAGCACGTCGGCATGTTAAAGCATTGGACACTGTCGGTGCATCATCAGCTGATGCTGCATCTGTCGCTTTCGTGTCGAAGAAGAAATCAAGTTGGCACGGAACTCCAAAGTCGAAAACTTATTCAACGTCACGCACCCAGGCTCAAAAGCATGGTAAAGGGGGCGCTGGTGGTTCAAAGCAAAAACCTGCCAGAGGCCCAGGACCTGGAACTGGTGCATGTACAAGGTGTGGCACAGTTCATGAACATTCAAAAGAACACTGTCCAGCTTACGGCAAAGATTGCATGAAGTGTTCTAAGCCAAATCATTTTGCTAAATTCTGCAAAACGTCAAGCCGTGGTGCACCAAACGTGTCGTTGGTACAACAATCACAGGGAGAGTTCTTTGATAATGATATTGGACTAGATGACCTATTCATTGGCACAGTTCATGTCACAAACCAGGACAATGTCATCACAGATGATGTTGTCACTGACCCAATTGCTGTAGTCACAACCAAAGACACCGTCAAGGATGAAACAGTTGAGGAAAAACCCATCAATTCAGTCGAAGTCACCACCGGAGACAAAGTAACATCCGGAGAGGAGGTCACAACCGGAGACAAAGTCACAACCGGAGATGATGTCTCAAAGGGACAATCAGTTGATTCCATCAATGTGAAGGACTTGTGGACAGTACCACTAGTGGTGAACGATATGGTACTGCCAATGGTGTTGGACACAGGAGCCAAGGCCAACCTGATCACCTCCGCGGATTTCAAGACTTTAAAAAACAAACCCAAGGTTTTTCACAACAATGTAAATCTAACTGCTTACAATGGCACTGCAATCCCAAACCAAGGTGTTTGTAGACTGAACATTAAGCATAGGAATAAAAGATTCCAAATTTTGTTTGTGATTGTGCCTGAGGGCAAATCATTGCTGGGTTGCAAGGCCTGTGAGCACCTAGATCTGATAAGAAGGACGCCAGTCCTCCAGGTTGTACAGCATGACGAGAGTGATTGTAGAAATGATGAGATTGGTACATTACCATTTGAGTATGATATCAAGCTTAAGGAAGGCTCTGAGCCTGTGATACATGCCCCAAGAAAGGTACCCATGCCGATAAAACCTGATGTTCGTGAAGAACTTTTTAGAATGGTCAAATTGGGTGTACTTCAGCACACTGAGGAGCCCACAGACTGGGTTAACTCAATGGTAGTGATAAAAAAACCCAATGGCAAGCTCAGAATATGCATGGATCCTAAAGATTTAAACAAATGTATCAAAAGAGAGCATCACTATCTTCCAACAAGGGAAGATATTTCCAGTGAAATGGCAGGGGCTAAGTACTTTTCCAAGCTAGACTTATCTCAAGGTTTTTGGCAAATCCCCTTAAGTAAAGAAAGTGTCAAACTTTGTTGCATGAATACCCCTTTTGGAAGGTTCTCCTTCAAAAGGCTTCCATTTGGCCTGTGTTCTGCTCCTGAGGTCTTCCAAGCAGCTATGGAAAAAGTGTTGGAAGGTCTGGATGGGGTAAAAGTAGTCATAGACGACATACTGGTTTGGGGAAATACCAAAGAAGAACATGATGAAAGGTTAAGAAAAGTAATGGAAAGAATCAAGATGTACCACCTGAAACTCAATCATGAAAAATGTCTCATCTGTCAGACAAGTCTCTCATTTGTAGGTGACCGGTACTCAGAAAATGGCATTGAGCCAATGGCTGAAAGAGTTGAGGCAATTACAAAAATGCCACGCCCACAAGACAAAAAGTCACTACAGAGACTGTTAGGTGTGTTTAATTATGTAGGTAAATTCATACCAGGTCTCTCCCAGCGCAATCAGTCACTCCGGTCTCTGCTACAGGACAAAAATGAATGGTCCTGGGGCCCTGAACATGAAAAAGAATGGGCTGATTTGAAAAACTGTCTGATCAAGAGCCCAGTACTGGCCTATTTTGATGCTAAACGTGACACAAAGGTCAGTGCAGATGCCTCAAAAAATGGCATCGGAGCAGTGTTGCTCCAAAAACATGACGCAAATTGGCGCCCAGTTGCCTATGCCGCTAGGTCAATGACCCCGGCAGAGGAACGCTATGCACAGATTGAGAAAGAGTGCCTGGGATTGGCTTATGCATGCCAGAGATTTGATGAATATATCTATGGTCTCCCAACTGTTCAATTGGAAACAGATCATAAGCCTCTCATTCCGATCTCACAAAAGAGCCTAAATGACATGCCAGCTCGAGTGCAGAGGCTCATGATCAAAATCCAAAGGTATGATGTGGAATTTGTCTACACTCCGGGTAAATTTTTGTACATACCTGACACACTGTCAAGGGCAGGTTACTCTCAGACTGGTAAAACAGATGATTTGAGTAATGAGGTTAAACATCACATAAATATGGTGTATTCCAATATCTCAGCCAGTGAGGAGCAATTAGACAAAATTGCAGAAGCCACAGCAAGTGACCCAGTCTTAACAGTTGTCACTAGTAATCTTGAAAAGACAGTCTGGGCCAAAGGGTCAGCCAGTGCATATTTTCCTTATAGACATGAGTTGACAATGATCAATGGTATTCTATTTAAGGGAAACAGGATTATTATTCCTACCAGCATGAGACAAGAAATGTTAGGCCGCCTTCATGAAGGGCACTTGGGGACAGAGAAAATTAAATCCCTGGCTAGAAACAGTCTTTTTTGGCCCAGAATGGCTGAGGATATAGACAGAATAACATCAGAATGTAGCATTTGTCAGAAGTTCAAGTACAAGCAACAGAAAGAAAACCTGAAGGTGACGTATGATCAAATTGGGCCATGGGAAAGAATTGGCTCTGATCTATTTGAGTTGGGTAACAAAGATTACCTATTGGTCATTGACTACCACTCAAATTTCCCTGAAGTTGTAAAACTCAGCTCAACCAGTTCACCATCCGTGATTAGACATCTGAAGTCTATCTTCAGCAGACATGGTATTCCCAAGATTGTAGTCACAGATAATGGACCACAGTATGCCAGCTTCGAGTTCAGGGAATTTGCAGGTCACTATGGATTTAAACACATAACTTCATCACCAGTATATCCCCAGAGTAATGGGAAATCTGAAAAGGGTGTTCAGATTGTTAAGAGGTTGCTAAAGAAAGCTATTGAGAGTGGTCAAGACCCAGAACTGGCACTATTGCAATATAGGTCAGCACCCCTGAAATGTGGAAAATCCCCTGCTGAACTCCTGTTTAACAGACAGTTGAAAACAAGAGTACCAAGAGTCAACAAAACTGAGCAAGACTCGCAACTGGGTGAAAATATGAAATCTCTCAAAGTTCAACAAAAAGCTCAGTATGACAAATCTGCCAAAGATTTGGTCCCATTAGTATCTGGTGATGTTGTTCGTCTCAGGTTTCCGCCAAATAGTAAGGAATGGAACATCAAGGCAAAAATTGTAAGGGAGGTAGCTCCCAGGTCTTATGAGATTGTAACAGAACAAGGGAAGGTGTATAGGAGAAATAGAAGACACCTACTGAAAACAAAGGAATTGTATGTTCAGGAACAAACAGGGCTGTCGGATGAATCTTATGCCAGTATCTTCAACCAAGTTGATAAATTGTCAACAAATTCACTGCCAGCTGTGGTAGACTCTCAGGTTCAGGAAACTGCCCAGGTTGTTCCAGGACTTCTCTCAAGTAGTCCTCAGAGTACTAGTAGTCCTCAGATTACAAGGCGTTCTGCTAGAATCAGCAAGCCTCCAACAAGACTTATTGAACAGATGTGAATTAGGTATTGAGTGAAAGTAAGGACAGTGACAATCTTAATAGGTGAAAATGAGGGCTACAATATAATAATTTGTTATTGTTATTGTTTCACAAAAAAAAAAAGGGAGATGTAAGCTAGCGCCACCTGCTCTTAGTGTTTGTAACTAATCTTAATGACTAGCGCATGCGTAATAAAGGCATCCGCCATCTCTAGTAGAAACTACACGCTTGTCGATCTACACAAGCCTATACTTTTTCTTTGGCTCGTGTACAGAGTACAAACTACACAGTTATAGGCCAAATTGGGCCTGCTCATGGTCAAGAAGAATCACAGAAACTATCCTCAAATGAGCCATTGAATGCGACATGTAACAAGCAACACTAATTTACAAAGGATGTGAAAGAGTTAACCGTTTGACGAAATGCCACATAACTATCAAGTAATCGCCCTCTGAACTGGTGACAATCGGACTGGCCTGAAATTCTCATTATCGTCCACTCCTCAGTAAACATCCAAATAAAATGGGGTCATTGTATACAGTTGTACTGTATTACCCCGATGAGAAGCATTTTCAAGTATGTCCCCCACTCTCAACCAAGATATTTGTGCGTGCCGGTTTGACTATGTTGACGATGTACTCCTGACGGAGCCATTGGGTTCTTCGCCCGCTCATTGACCGAGGCATGGTGACCTGGAGACAGTGACCGGGTTAGCACTAGCTGGTCGAAGGACATATTCACAGGGCGTCCATTCGCAACTTCTCATCTTTCAGGTACAACCTATTCACGTGGACCAAGTCTTACCCAGAACCTCCCCTTACGTAGCGTGGGGTACCAACCCACCGCACATTCAGGAGATGTGTGCGTGGTTACCGAATATCCTACACCACCCCCAGATCTCAGAACTGGTTGTGATGCTGCCCATTCGCAATAGGTTTAACCGCCGTCATGCCCCTTTGATTTCGCCATTCAGCTCCACCATCGGGACACAGGCCTCAAATTGAGGGATGGGCAGTAATGATTATTTCAGACCGATCAGAATGTCACAAGCCCAGAGCGAAATCACCAGACAGTTATATGGAGTTACACCAAAAGGCTGACCCCCTCACTTCATTTGTAAATAGGTGTTGGATATTTTTGTCACATTCATTGGACCCAGTCCAACAATCTCTGGAGGGACCTTCAGTGCGGCAAATTGCATATGTTTTTAAAAGTGAAAACAAAAAGGTCACTCCACTGAGCTAAGCTACAGCAACTTATAGAATACCAGGTGTTGGATATCTTTTTTACATTTAATTCAGCCAGTCCAACAATCTTTTGAGGGATCAATGCAGTTGATCATGATGGCTTTTTTAAACCGAAAAAAAAATGGGTCACTAACACTACCTGAGCTACAGTGGCTGGAATCCCAGTACATTGCTGTTTTGCCTCTCAGAAGGACCACTGTTGATCAACATCTGTGTCTGTATCCTTGTACATGAAAACTAACTCTAATAACTACGAGAAATCTAATTACATGTACATTTATTCTCTACATCCAGGAGAAATAATGGTGTTCAGGTTCACTGAGAAGTTAAAGCACCATCCTGCAGAATCTGGAGATAACTTATCAACTTTTAGGCCTACATAGAAAACAAGTCCCCATCTGCTGAAAAAGTAAAGGTCCACCATGTATTTTTTGTGCCTCACAGTCCTTCACGATAATCTTCATGCTCACAATGTTCTCCACATGTAGTAGTGTACCATCTCAGAGGACCCAACTGGTGGACCATAGCTGAAATAATGACAAGGACTGATTGTGAGTAAAAGAAAAAGACATTAACTTTGTAATACTGTGAAATGTCTTTCAATGATCTCATCTTGCACATTTTTAGATTTTGATGACTTCTTCTACCAAAAAAGACAGGTGGTTTTAGAAACAGCACTGAGAAGTTCTTTGGGCAGATCAGGCAGGACTTGCTTCCTCATTCTGCTGGATCAGGTATTCCATCATATTTTCTGCCTTTTTGGTAGAGGGCATTCTGTTTAGACACAGATTCTGGCCCGATCACAGGTAAGGCATCATTCTAAACTGTGTATCTACAGTGGAGTGAATTTAAACAAATGCGCATATAACTCCATGTCCAGGAGGCAGATAGGTTCCCCCCTTTTTGACAGTTTTTCAGCTGATACTTAGCCTTGCCAAACCAAACTGCTTTGTCTTTCTGATGTAGTATGGCGACGGGTCTCTCTTAGATAGCGTCAGGACATCCATGCCCTCTGATCTTGAAACAGGCTGAAAAATTTGCAGAGACCATTCGAATTGCAACACATGTAATTTGTAGGCTATACACTTCTTTGATTTCATGCTGAGTTCACATCCTTTCACTGGCCAATTCTCAACATCTAATCATAATAAGGGCAATGTAACCAGGCATATCTGCTTGAAGGTGATCATCCGAGTATTGTCCTTGTCGTCATTCACTGGCCTCTTCAAATATTGTGGTAAACTTTAACTTGACCACTTTCAAATACATGGTTTGACTGGGAGTTTTTCAAGAAAGTGACATGGACCCTTATGCTCACCTTTCAAACCAGCATTGCCTGCTTTGTTCTCGCCCTCAGGTTTTTCGCCACAAGTGTGCAAATGGTGCTCCAAAGACGACCACGCCCTTGTGGAAGTCCGATATCAGAATGGTTGTAGATATATCTACTGTCCTTGCTCATATCTACTGTCCTTGCTCTGTCATTCCTATGTTCCCTTCTGGTGCTGTCAATGGTGTGAACATCATGACTTGCTGATCTAGCTCTGTAATGTCATTACTCGCCTCTCTTGTCATCTACACATGGCTTTTGGTTTTCAGAAGGGCTGGAAAGGGAGTACAAATCTCATGATAAAAGCCCTGCTGAACTTTGTGACATTCTCATTGGCTTTCCAAGACACATCGCGTAACTATTGTCTCTTTGGCAACATTCTGGTGCAACAACTTCAATCAGTATGCTCCCAAAGCAGTGGGGTCCTGGAGAGGCATGCATTTGGTCTTTCCTGCAAGTAACTTTCTGACCATTCAGGACTACCTAGGGTTCTGTGTCATTTGAAATTAATACGGATTTGTAAATCCAGCATGCTTTCCACTTCACTTGGGTCGGCTCAGCTCATCTTATCTTAGTTTCTTAAGTCAGTTGGGAATTCTGTGCATTTTTGCAGTCAAAGCTCCAACCATTTATCTTGTTTGCCACCTTACCTATTCAGATGCAACATACCACCTAAAGCATTTATTTAAGCATCCAATGCAACATGCAAGAGCGTCTTGGATTGCACAAACAATTTAGAAATCAAATGAATTAAGATGAAACTAATCTTGCACAAAATGCTTGCATCCAAAGTTGTGGGAACAATCGGACTTTGAAAATATTTGAATGTGCTAGCAGTTCCGAGCAACAGGACAAAGCTGTCAGACTGGCCAATGTTCAACATCTCTAGCGCCAACAATTGACAAAAGACAAAATGTGTAGAGATGGACTGAGGCCTTTTAATTCCCACAAAGGATGGAGAAAGGTCTTCCATAAACTTGGGTGAAGTCATTCATAAATTATTGCTCATGAAGTTCACCGTGTTGTCAATAAGATTAAGAACCTATGCAATAATAATTACCCTACCAGAGATCTGGCTCCAGTCTCCCCGAACAGTTGTTAACGTTGCAGTCTGACGCCAACATCCTGGCCTATTGTTGTCTTCCAGCCTGCCTTTGAAGCGTGTGTCTTCAATGCTGATGCTGTAAAAGTACACAATCTTGTTGAATGCAAAGAATTGGACAATAAAATGTCCATCTGCAGTACTGGTTCCCACAAGGTAAACAACCCAGCAATGGGTCATAACCCTGGCTGAGTAAACTGTTCTAATAATCAGCTGACCATCTTCTTAGTCTCACATACTGGAAAAAGAGCCGACTGAAAAACTCCCGACACTTTTTGTTGCTTTGTATGTGCCTGTCGAGGAAACGGAGACTTAAAATGTTAAGTTTATGAAACTAAAAACCATCACCAAAAGCGTTCAAAATATCATGAAAATTGGAAGACATGGACCACTTCAAGTAAATTGCTTGAATAAACTTGTATATTTTTTACTTTTATGGCAAGGTAAACATACCTTGCCTGTGAGCAGGGTCTTTTCAAAATGGCCGCAATTTATTTTTGCAGGTTGTCCATTTCCCTGGCATACCTGCTTTTTATCTCAAACCTGAAGAGAAAAAAACGCTTTCTGTAGCGTCTGCAGTCCCCCACCCGCTAGAAGCTGTTCTTTTTCGCAGGAACAGGGCCACCTGCGAAAATCAAATGTCACACAGTCAATGCATGTTGTTCATGCACACACTAACATGTGCTTCCAGTGCAAGCAAAATGGACGCTATACATTGTATTCAGTTATCGCACCGGACTCGTCAGTTTGAACATGATTTTCACCATCAAAATGGTAAAAAATCTCCATGTAATTCAGTTTACCAGATGCAGAATTACACACAGAACAAGAATACCTGGCTCCGGCACTTTGGTGAGAATCATAGAACACAGAATCGTATGTTATTTTATGAAAAAAATCGCCGCGCACGTGCGGCCGGAACGCCGCCATCAAAATTTTTGCCAACCGCACAAAATTCCTCTATCATTGCCCCGATAACGCAAGAAACGCAAAAACATCGGAATATGGATGACCTAAGATACCTGATCTATGAACTTACCATCCAAAAGTTGTCTTCATGCACGAAAAAGAGGTTAAATCAGAGAATTAAACGGAGAAGTTTCGAAACATAAACGCCGCCGCCGGAAAATTCAACACGTGGGTCAGACGATCGTGTGATTACGTCATTATCACCAGGCGGAGGGGGCAAACAGGCGGAGCAATTTTTTGGCGGCAAAAAAATACTCTCACTTACTTAGAACCTAAATCAAATTTCTTTCCCTGGTAATTTTTCTCTGACACCTTTCCGAATTCAGGATATTCCGAAAAAAATTTGAGAGCGTCTTTCACCCCTGCACCTTGTCTTTCACCGTCATTTATCAATGAATAGCGGGACGAATAGTTGGTTGTGACAATGTCTTTCATGACAGGCCTAAGCCTTGTCTATTCCAAAATTTGACTGTGTTTGCTACGAAGGGCGTTCGTTCTTTATTAATTCTCTCCGAGCCCGCCCAGTTCTTCTCCATAAGTCAACAATAGAGACACAATCCTGAGGCCGAAACAAGACATCTCCGGCCCTATAGACTCCTATGCTGTCCATTTCGTCATCCTGATCGTCCTCCGGGCGACAACGCGAAGCCGGTCAACTGCGTCCGGAGTGTAACAAACACCTGAGACATTTCTAACATTTCCTCCGCATTGGCCGAAAAAAAAGTATTCAGTATGCAGTATGCAGACTTGACTCTAAGAGAATCGACTCTAACTTTAGTGCAAATCCACCCTTGCTGACATCATTGGTTCCACAAACTATCTTTATGTAAGTTTTCTAATAGCGTCAAGAGTGAGCCGAAATCTGCCAGCCAATCCACTACAGGACAGGACAGAAAAAGTGTCCCATCCTCGGTCCTCCGGATCCCTGTCAATCCATAACTGCCCCACAATATCATATTGATGGTTTTCCCTTAAATTTTTCGGCAGAAGTGCTTACAGATTCCTCATCTATATAAGCTGGCACGATGTAATTAAAACATGGATTCCCTCAGAATTGGGCCTCTATCCTTCCTATTGGCCTGGTCACATTATAGGTTCAGTATATTTTGTCTGGACCAGGAATCCATACTCGCCATGTTGCCAGAGAGTGTACCAAGTCTCTGCTGGATGTGCCATGCCCCTTCACTATGCGTACTCTTTCTGATCTAGATGTGTACTCTCCCGACGTAGTGCACCATGTTTCTACAGGGTGGACCTTGTCTCCACCCTTAGGAAAAATGTGTCTCATTTTCACATGGTGAATACCTGATCATTTTCATAAAGGGATTGCATGAAATCAGATCACCAGACCTGAAGAGACAGCAGATACTGCAACAACCATACCATATAACATAACATGCTGCCACAACCAGACCTGATAATACAGCATAGGCCTATGCTGTCACAACCAGACCTGATGAGATTGCACATGCTGCCACAACCAGACCTGATGGGATTGCAGATACCGTCACAACCAGAACTTGCGAGATAACAAATGCTGTTACACCCAGAGCCAAGGGCAGCACGAGCTCGATAGCAAAGATTACTTCGGAGCAATCCTCAACCCGCGTTCATGTTTTGAAATGCCTTTATCATGATGAATTAGGTGATTTCATCACATAATTAAAAAGTTCCCACAAAAATAGTTGCATGTTGAGCAAATATACTAACTTTAATCATTAACATATCCAATACCATCTCCACTCATTTAAGTTCACCAACTGGCACACAGAGATATGAAGCGTTAAGTGTTTCAGCTGAACGCCAGGCCCTTGGTCATGGCCTCTTGTTCATTTTGTAATGTGCTTTATGCTGTACCACGGTTATTTTAGAGAGAGAAGTGCTCACACCAATTGGCACTCTGACGGCCAGCAGTAATTAACTGACCCTCCAGCCATATCGACTTGCACTGGGTCAACCACTTCCTTGCCTCTCATGATCAATTCCAGGTGACAGCTATATAATTCACAATCTGACACAATCAGGACAAAACAGTAACTCATCAATAATAAATTACATTCTTTTTCTGCCGTGTAATAAATGATTGTGACTGCGTTTTTGTTTAAGGTGCGTTATCACAAATAACGCACCTTAAACCCTGCGTTTAAGGTGCAGGGTTTAAGGTGCACCTTAAACCCTGCGTTTAAAGTGCGTTTAAGGTGCAATGAATTCACCCTGCGGTGAGAATTCATTGTGATTGTAACGCCTCTTGATGTACTTGCTCGCTGCCAGACAAACTTCTCAATCAATCAATACAGTTCGTTGTTTGTTGATTTTCAGATAAGAAGTGAAACAGTTATCGCCTTTCTGTCATTACAGGCTCGTGGGGAAAATCTCAGAATGAGATTATTCAAGTGCAGCCAGCTTCTACTTCTGTGTTCCGGTCAACTTGTGAGCCTTTTTCACATAACAGTCAGGCCAGTTGAGGACGATAGCCAGAGCCCATTTTACTACTGAAAATGCATTACGGGCCTAGCTAACTCGAAAAAGGTCCAAGTAGAGTGACCTTCAAACTTGGCACATACATGTAATTGGACCGCTTTATAGATGCAAATATTCCATCCGATTGTAAAAAACGGACGCAACTGCAATTTCCTTTGTTTTTCTGAACAATAGAAAGATAATGTCGTTAATCCTTTTTGTATTTTTTTAACACTGACTCCTAGGGCCCCTCATTTAAAGTGTGCAAATCTTGATCCGCGAGAATCCTGTGAGAATATCCCTTGATGCGGCTTTCCCACTCAAGTCAACCTGACACAACACAAACATCTGAGAACCGCCAGTTACCATTAAACTCCCAAGCAAAATGACAAGGCTCTTTGGACAAACGGCGGTAATAGTGGTTGCCATTATAGTGACAAAGTCACAACCCCCAGCACGGGCAAAAGTTGTTGAAGAAACACCACAGCAGTGGATAGAGTTCAAGAAAGCAATAAAGGGACTGTGTGCAAGGGATAGTAGCAAAATATCTGGGAAGGTCTCTGCAGGAAGTCCCATGGAATGTGGTTTGTTGTGTTTGCAAGAGCTGGGATGCGAGAGTTTTGAATTTGTTGATGGAACGTGTCATTTCATAGAAGTCGGGCTGAATCGAGGGGGGTTGGTACCCAAGGAGGGATGCAGGCATTACTCTATGCAGGTAGGTGGGACAAGTTCTTATGTATTTTTTTTGTCCTTGGGTAAGACACTTTTCTTCCTTAATGGACTGTGAGGCTTGTGAGTTTTTATGGACCTTTCAGTTTCATCCGATGGGACACCCACACTTACTACTGAAGAGTTTGTCTCAAGTGATAAAAAAGGTGTTGATTTGTTAATCTTTTATCCAAATAACGTTCGATAAAATCTCAAGGGCTCTTGCGATGTCTTAGGTCTAAAACTGAGCTCTCGCGTCTCAACAGCCAGTCTCAAACATTCTATGCTATGGTCCCACTGGAAAAGGTGACCGGCCCTATCCTTGAAAAGAACATTTTTGGTGTTCACAATGATACAAGGAATTCACTTCACAATAATCTTTTCAAAATCCACAGACATTGACGATGAAGTGTCCAGACCCCTATGTTCAGCGTGGCCGCCATTGTTATTACTTCAGCAACATTGCCTCATCCAGCTACTTCCGATCCTGGTCTGCAGCAGGACTAGAGTGCCAAGACCGAGGTGGGACAAGGCTTGCTATAGAAACAGAAGAGGAACAGGAGATTCTGATTGAGATTTGGAAGGGTCTAACAGGTTGGTAACAATGTAACTGAGTAAAGAAAAGTGAAAAAAACCTTCTTTTGAGAGTTGATGTTGCCGATTCCATGTAATTGAAAGTCCGGGAGACAATATAACAAGACACAACTGATTCTCCTCAGCACTAAATATTTACTGATTTGTATCAGCTGAAGTCTTCATTGTCAAATTTCACAAAGATTGTGACATGTCCTCTAAGACACATAGGTTGTGACAATTGTCTCGAAGACACATAGGTTGTGACAATTGTCTCGAAGACACATAGGATGTGAGAATTGTCTCTAAAAACCAAAACACAACCTCTATAAAAACCTATCCTTGTGTTTACAGCACTGCACATTCATGATGTAAATGGATTCTGGACCGATGGGAAGAAGGAGGCAAATAGTGATGAATGGATCTGGAAATCCACCAACACCTCTTTTACATACCAAAACTGGATCCCAAGTGGTAAGGATATAGAGGAGCAATGTTGCATGCTGCATATTCTTGGCAATACCAACGTTGTGGTCAATATGGAACTGAAATGGCACGACTATCAATGTGGGATACGCTACTATATGGGATATGTCTGCGAGAAGAAAATTTAGTACCAGTACCAGGAAGGCAGACCGGGCATTTCGTTAACGCTTTCAGCGTCATCTGATGTAGATCTATGTCAACAAATTACCTCTTCAAGCAGACTCGACTAAGTACCTTGAGGAATGATATATAGTGGAACCTCCCTTAACAGACACCTCTGTTAACAGGACACCCTCTTTCATAGGGACAGTGATTTTGGTCCCAAATGGGTTTTCGTACACTTCAACTTCCATGAAGAACAGCATTTGTCAGTCTCGATGTCCTTAATAGCAAGGTGCTAATGTAGTGTTTCTGGTTGAAATTGTGAAGGCTTCTCTGTGCTGAAGGCTAATATGTGCTGAAAGAAGCAAAGCAGCAGATATGTTTGGCAAATGCATTTATTACTTATATCAAAAAGATTTCAAAAACATTAGAATGTACACTATTGCATAATTTCTTACAAATATTATTTTCCTATGGTTATTGTAAAATCACAAACGAATAATCATCACAGATTATGAACAAGTCAGAACTTACAGTTCATCACAAAGAAAAATCAAGATTACATTTCACAACTTTAGCATCAATCAGCGACAAATGAAATCTGGGTTAACAGCATTCAGTGTCACAGAATGAAATCTGGGTTAACAGCATTCAGTGTCACAGATTTTCTACGGACGCATAATTATTTGCATCACATTGGAAATATCATGTCCCATTAAGAAATGCAGCCAATTGTCCAAAGTTTCCAGGAATTGCTGAGTTAGAGCCCTCAGAACACCAGGTTTTGGTATTACAGCAGAACCTCTCTGTTCGAATGTTGTCGAATCTTAGCACCTACGATTACAAGAACTGGCTATGCTGAAAGTTCTTCTTCATAGAATTTACTTGTTCCTGCTCTATTGGCAGTAATGGTAATCGTGTTGGTCCACCGTAGAATCCAAACCACTCCATAGCTACCTTTAAACCTGGTACACCAAATTTTCTTGTCACCTTTAAAAAAGAAAGGAGAAATGAGTGTATGAACTTGTTAGCCATAACTGTACTAGCTAACAGTATCATGCTAGCTCCAGCGGTCACTACAGCTCTGCAGTAGCACCTGTCAAGACCTTGGAACTGGTGATTTCGATCTTACATTTGAGAGATGTAGCAGTGGATAGAATTCCAGTCATCAACTTGACCTAAAAGCACAATACACAACCCCCCTACCGCTCATAACTGACATCACTTAGACCATCAGTGTTGGCTACGAGTTTTTAAAATGTTTTACTGACCAAAAAAGTCAGCAATAATTTAAAGCCATAACTTACATCGCCATTTGGTGCAATTAATCTCTGTTGTAATTTTTGAGCCTCCTCATATTGTCCTGCACGGTAAAGCTTCTCAATTTGGCAGCACTCTCCAGGCAGAGCATTAGCTAGAGCAAGGACTCCACCAACACACCCTAGAAATCAGAGACAGGAGATTAGAAATTGTAACATCAGAAAGCTGCATTATACTGAAAGCCTTTTTTTCTTCCTTATTCTCAGATGGATAATGGAAGATGTACAAACATTCGAAGGCAAAACTAATAACGAGATCTTGTTTCAGCAAAATGAAACCATTTGTCTAAGAATTGTGCTTACCAGCCATAAATGCAGGAAACAGAAAGCCAGCTGATCCAGCCAATATCTGGAAGTCTATATCTTTTGTCTTGTAGACCATGTTACCAATCTTAGAAATCTGCAAGAAAAGATCGGTAGTTAAGTGGGTTGACCAACCAGCTATAGGTGTATCCAAAATTCTGAGAAGTTCCTTCAACAATACACAAGTGGAACATAGCCCCTCCTCTGCCCCCAGCTCCTCATTCCAAGGGTAAACATGCCCTTCTTTTTGGGACATCCTTTCAAGTTGCCATCGCCTTCTTGAATGAACTTATGGTTCCAAAGGGGATCTATTCAGACCATTTCCATCGTACTCCTCCATCAACTTTGAGAATAAAACAAACTTACATCCCCACCACTGTCTTTGAGTCCTATGATATTAGGATGATTGCATACTTTGAAGACAACTTCGGGGGCCAGATCGATGCCAGTGTTAGCGGGAATGTTGTACAGGACCACTGGCACTGGACTCTCATCAGCTACCTGCAATCACAATAGTAAGAGAATGGGTTACTTCACTGCAGAGGAACTACATTTAAATAGACAGACATTTAACAACAGCAATATTATCAGCCATCAATTTATAGCAAGTTTTCAATTCATCCCCAAAGGATTTGTAACTGAATTTTATGTCCACACTTGAGCTTTAGATGATCTTCCCTGGATTTAAAATGGAGTTAGCCAACCCAAAGGACAATATTATTTTCAGGATTGTTCTTGAAAGAATACATATAACCTCATCCTTTTTTCAGTGCATGACACTTGCTGACTTATCCTTGATTCATTTAGCAGGTTAAGTGTTACTTTTTCATTTTGTAGTTGAGTTAACCTGCCAGAATTGATACTTAATGGACCCAATCAATACACAATTAGATTTTACCTTGGTGAAATGTTTTTCTAAAGCAGCATTTGTCATTCCAGACTTATAATAGGATGGAGTAATAACTAGCACCACGTCAGCCCCGGCTTTGGCCATATTTTTACTCATGTTGATAGTATCTCTAGTGGCTGAAAAAAAAGGAAATTGTGTTACATTTGCTACTAGAAGGTAAGAATTATCAATAAGGCAATAAAGCCTGGATGACTTCCTACCATTTCAGGCAGGGAGTAACTAAAACTGGATTGCATGATTGATTGTAATTAAGACTTTGATTGGCTTTGGTAAAGCTGAACAAAATATGTGTGCACACAAACGAAACTAATCATGGTCAATATTCTAGCAGTAAATCATGTAGAACTATGATTTATGTAGTGCAACTAACATTCACAACCGGATCCTGCAATGATGAGCTTGTCATCTGGAACCATTTCTTTTACTCTCCGCACCATCTCTACCCTCTCCTCTGATGTCATGAAGGCGTACTCTCCATTAGACCCCTGTACCACATAACCTGTTCAAATAGGACCAAAAGAGTATTTAAGAATCAGGTCAGGCCTAGTTAAAGATGTCTGAATTTGAAAAAAGATTACCTTTCCTTGACCCTCTGAGATCATCACCATTTATTGAATGGCCTATTTAGATGAAATATAATGGTTATAACCAATATCTCTTCAGGCTTAATTGACCCAATTGGCTATTGTTGCTCTAAAATATTGCAATTGGTCTGTGATAGATTTTTCAAATTAAAATTCAAATTCAATAGATAACACTTGCTTTATCTGGGCTTTGATAAAAAGAAAACAAGTTCTATTTGTGCTGTCTTTTCACACCTTATCTTGTCTCTGTCAATTCCTATTGTCTTGAAAGAACCATAGAATAAAATTAAGATATTCCTCTTATTTTAACAAGAAATAAAAGTTCCTTCAGATATCATAGATACGACATTAACACCCTACCAACTGGTGAGGCTCTTGACCTCTTGACGCAAGGCCACATTTCATCCTTCACTCCTTGGTCATGGATGTGAAAGTATCTCAACCCTGAACTTTACTGAGTATGTAACACTGCTGCGCCCATTGGTAGAATCCACCGGGCTAGGTATGTATTGTATGTGGTCCGTCGTCCATAGACGGACATCCCATGGATGTCGCCGCCAGTGCCACAGTGGTGGACAACCTAGCCTTTACAGTCCAAGCAAGTCTTAGCACACCCTATGCATGTACATGGCTATAACCTAGGTCTACCATACTGGTACTGTTCAACTGAAGGCAAATGTCATTATCAAGCAGATGAGGCAATAAAAACGGATGCCAACCTCTCAATGGATGCTGTTGCAACTTCTTGAGATTGAACTCAAGCTTCTCCCAAGAGATGTCTTCATTGGAGTCAAAAGGTGTCACGATCGGGGGATAGATCCCGGAAATATCTAGGGATTTCGCGGTAGACATCGCCCTCATGTATATGCACGATCTAAATGTGGACTTTGACTGGCGTACACAGACTTTTGTTGCTTGAGAAAGCAGACGAAATGAAGAAGAACATATTTTTTCCATCTTTGCACCGGAAGGAAGTATGGTGGCGTCACCTGTGATCCATGTGATCACTAGGAGAGAACCACCACATCATCCCTCCCCCACTTGTGTCTCTCGAAGATTGAACAAATCGCTGGAAAACCCAAAGCGAATTGTTGTCGAAGGTGATCCGCGAAGTTATTTGTTCAAATGGCAGGAAATTCAAACATTTATCAAGCTAAGCCCATGTCAGGATGTCACATGAAGATACTGAGATACCAGTGACCTAACTGAATTAAAAATTAATTGGTAAGAAATTGAACAAAACCTCAAAATGCACAAGAGAAAATCTTTCTATCATCACAAATCAATCACATTCATTCATTTCTCAAAATCAAGTCCACAAAATGTCCAACAGTGTAATGTTTCCATGTCCATTTATTCATTGATCTGCACAGAAGAGTGACTAACCCATCACTAATCAGCGGTAGGCCTACCTGGCAAGAACCGTGGTGTCGCAGGCTAGTCACAGTGGTGCTTTACTCTGAACTGAGTCGGACGAACACCCTGGGTCTGGTATGAGGGAAGAGGGTATCTACAAAATGTACCCAGACAGAAGAATCAGTCTAAACAGCCTAGTTAAGAATTTACATAGTTCGTATAAGAATTTATTTGCTAACCAAAAATGCTTTTCTTCAGGTACTGGCATGGAATGGTAGTGTCACTGTCCGAAGGCGCCTCAATTCTTGACAGGGTGGACAAGACAAGCAAGATGATGGAAACAGACATTGCTTCGGAAGAATTGGTCAAACAGTTCCTTCTGCCTCAATCAATCTTACCCCCTTGTGTTGGAGATGTTTTTGGTGCTAGTCCAACTCAAGATTCGGTGGAAAATCTGTCAGACTCTATGCACCAGGCAACTTCAAGCAGTCTAGATGGAATACACGACGTTGATACACTTGAATCACCAGTGACGTGCACCCCAGAGTCTGACATTCTTGATATTGCTACGACCCAGGTTGGTCTTGAAAGTCCTGTGGGATTAACTGATACGATCGTTAATCACCAGGCAGTGGACCAAACATGTATAACAAATACTGGGATTAATTTAAATCAGCCAATTTTAATTTTGAACAATCAGCTCCCCACAGCATGGGGTGGAACTAGTCTTCTCACTTCTGAGGGAGGGTTGTATATAGTTGTTGATAAAGGAGCACAACAGACGATCACATTACCTATTGCTGGGACGGCCACACAAATCAACACTACCCAGGCCGGTACTGTACAGAATCTACTTATCAACTCCACAGCATTTAATATTATTCCTGAGGTCACTGAATCCACAGAAGTTGTAGGTGAAGACTTAGATCTCCGAGATGAAGACAAAGATGAAGATGAACCAACACAGCCATTTGATTATTCAATATTTCTCAATAAACTTCCTCCAAAGATTGAAATCCCAGCCACACAAGCTGGGGACAATTCCTCAATTCTTTTCCAAGTCATGGGCGATGATGGCGAAGTGCAGAATGTTAATATTGATCCGGTGGAAATGGAAAATAGTGAAGAAAAAACTGTCCCACCTGCTGTTGTGAGTGATCCGGTGAAAAGTCCTAGTTCAGAGAATCAGATCTTTAAGTGTGACTTGTGTACAGCAACATTCAATAGGAAGGGCAACTTCACCAGACATCGACTAGTACACACTGTCAACTCCAAAGTAAGTTAATATGTAAGAACAAAGACTCTATTTTGAATATGATATTGATATCTAGTTAGTTTCACAACTGTGAGTTTCAAGTTGTCATCATATTGAAGGCAGGCCAGTGGGTGATAGAGAACCCTTCTGAATTCGTAATCTAGTACCACGGTCATTGGTGTGTGTGTCATGCATTGTTCTCCACTACACGAAATGGTCAGTTGATATGGTTGACACTGCATCCAACCAAACATGTAGCCAGAAAACTAAAGGATCAAAGTAATAATTAAAAAAACATGGTACTTCACATATCTTAATGATTCAAATGATAACCATTATTGATTACAGGAAGCATTCCGGTACCAGTGTGACAAATGTTCACGGCAATTCCTGCAGAAATGTGATTTGACTCGTCATATGCATATCCACAATAGGACAGAGCCACACCGGTGCAGCGTATGTGATAAAGGTACGGGAGTTCTTCTTCTTCTTCTTCAGCGTTCAACCTGCCTAAGTACTATAACCTCAGTCCTGTGGCGGAGATGAAGCGGCTTGTCGCCCGAAGGTCCGGCTGTGTTCCCCACAGCTTTTCTTCGACCTTCGTGTCCTTAGGCCAGAATCTATTTCGTAAATCCTGGTACAGGGGACAGTCCTGTAGGATGTGCGTTGTACGGGAGTAATCGGACTATAATCTGTGTTCATGTAGAATAGATGTAAGCACTTCTTGTGTTTCAGTTGATCAATCAAAGTGTATGTTTAATTCACAGATGTGCATATTCAATCACAGCATTGCAGGAAAAGTGGCATGACAAAACAGACACAGAACTATACTTTACAAAGTCTGTCCATACGTCGAGCTCATGGACATAGTTCACAGTACGTTATTATCAATTCATTCTTTTCCGTGTCCAAAATAGTCATATTTTTATGTTCGTACTTGTAGAAAGTTAGCCATGGTTTCATTTTATGTCCTCAGTCATATTTTTCTGTCATTTCTCAGGTTACATTCGAATGAAAGACTTGCTGGTTCACATGAAGTTCCACAGCCGAGATAAGAACCTTCAATGCCCACACTGTGACAAGAACTTCTACCAAAGTGGTAAGTGGTGCAGCTCTGTTAGATTTCTGCTGCGTTTTCATCAAGCAAAAGCACTTCAAATTATTACCCCAACCACAAGTATTGGCATGAACTTCCGGATTTAAGTTCAACTCTCTGGGGAGTATCACTATGTATCTGTACTCAGGCCTCCTGGCTGGAGAACCTCTTGGCTGGAGACCTTAGATGTCGCTACTTCAGTTGCCACAACCTTGAATGAATGAAACCAAATTTGAGACTGTGCCATCGGAATGAGAAACATGAATTTCAGAAAAGCTTGTGATGTAGGCCTCCTCCCTGGTAGAAGGTGAATTTACCAAATTTGTCATTCTGAGTTGGTGGTGCTGTTATGCTGACAAGGTCAAACAGACGTGAATTCACAAGCAATTCAATGAGTTGACTCGCCCAGAATTACAATTTTGTGGTACCTTTTCAGGTGACTTAAAACGGCATGTGCGCTGTGTACACGAAAAGTCAAAGGGATTAACGTGTGGACATTGCCAGAAGAAGTACGCAAAGGAGTCGACGCTGATACGCCACATGCAGACTCATCATCGTGATATCATCTTACAATCCCTCGATCAAATCTCGGGAAAGAAAGGCGACGCTGAACAAGAGACTGGCATTAGTAGCAGTACATGTACTGGTGGCAATGCTTCTGTTCCGGAATTGAGTGACATTTGATGGGATCCACCAATCAGCCCAGTCAGGGAAGCTTAGGATTTAGTGTTGCCAGATCCTTATTTTGAGAAAAATTTTCATGCAGTGTCCTGCTAAAACCACAAGCGTATTTGAAAATATGGGCCATTTTTGGCATTACACATCTCCTGGATCCAAACCCTGCTTGTGGGCTGGCACTGCTGATTAGATTGCCAAAGAGATAGCCAGTGAAGCAAGGTTGACAATGTAAAGATCAAGAATTGCTGAAGACCAGTGTTAAGAGGTCTTTATTCATTCTTTTAAACATGTATAATAAAATCATGTTGAAATCTAATAATGTTTAGTGGCTCTGGACATGAAAGAGCAGACAAGTTGAAACTCATTGATTTCTGGTGTTTTGTTTGTATGCAAAACAATGGGTTGTGTCTATAAGAAACATTGCGAGCTTCAAAAAGAGAAGATATGCCAAGTCTATATTACCACTCAAAATGGTATGAAATCAGTATCAAAGTGCTACCAAGAAAAGACTATTCATTTATTTTTGTTGGTACAATGTAGGTCTTCTTAAAGTTACTTTCTCACTTCCAACTTTAAATACATTTCCAATCAAGTAAGTTCCGGGGACAGTGGCTGATATTTTTGCTGTTCTCTGCTACATGTATGTGTCTTGTTTCCATGTGGACAAAACAGGATTAAAATTGGATCATGTCTTATAATCTATTTAGAATGTTGGTGTATGTTTAGGCAAGATTAAATGTTTGGGAGGCTAATTCTTCTGCCAGTTAACTCGGTTTGTGAGTAATCGTGATTGACTTATCGCTTTGTGGCATTGACTGTAAACAAAATGATCTCTCCTCTGTTATAAATCTTTATGTATTCTGTACGTGTGCCTTTGTACATCTTCTTATAAGGAACTTATTTATTGTTTACAGAACATGTGGTGCTCCTTTTGGAGCTGTTGGGCAAGTGTTGTCAAATTAGAGAATATCCTGGCCTGGGTTCACCAGCCTGTACGATTTGATAGTAGCCACAGTTATCGATTTGAGATGGGATGCTGGGTTCACATTGGGATTATAGTCAGCTTTGACAGCGACAAGTGGTCATAATATCTCCAGTGCTTATCTTGAAGTCTGTTGAACAGTGCTGTTGACAAACCGAGGTTTAAAGTATCTATTTTCATTTGTCGGCCAATGTCAGAGGCAGTCTTATGTATAAAAGAAGGAAAGTGTTTAAACTGGCTTATGTGTGATGTGAACGTTGGTATATTAGATCTAGCTTTACTATTTGGATGCAGGTTCGGGTATTTTATCATCTTTGATGGCAAATTAATTTGCATGTGCATGTACTACAATGTAGCAGGTTAAGCTAAAGTCCATACATACTGTGGCTGTTTGTGCGAGCTGCTTGCCTTCTAAGGTGATCAGCCATTTGTGAAATATGTTGTACGTGAGCAGTCGCATATCATTACACTTTAGTGCTGGTCCTTTTATTTTTGTGTACTGATTACTTTTATACAACATTTGTAGTTATGTGCTATGAAGAAATAAATGTGTCTAAGAAGTATGACCTTTTAGTCTTCCTTTCTCTCTCCCCTGGTGTCTTATCTGTCTTCTCCTACAGGATGAGAGGATGAGACATTGTCACAGCCAGAAACCTTGCATTGGACATGCTGAGGCTTCCAACTCGCGGAAAAGACTGCCACGTTTCTATCCTGGATATCAGGCCTGCATGGCAGCTCCATCACTTTGTCACACGGTGAGCACCAATTTGCCAAATGACAAGAGGGTTGAAACCGTCCCAAAAAGTACAAAATCGGCCTTGCAGGCCGCTCCACTGACTCGCAAAGACGGCATGATATATGAGGCAGTCGCGACAAGACTGAATGGGACCTCCTGTTCAACCATGTTACCAACACGGTGAGATAAATGAGACAGTCACAATGAGACCAAATCGAACATGGTACTTCTATCATCTTACCCCTATCTTGTCAAGATATGAGACAGCTACAACCAGACCGAATCGAGCCTATCCACTCCACCATTTTCCCCACATGTTGAGAGAGTTGAGACAGTCACAACGAGACTGAACAACACCTGTCAGCTCCTCCGTCTTGTGAAGACAGCCACAACCAGTCCGAATCGAGCTTGGTAGCTTCACACAATAAGATAGTTGAGACCGTCAGAACGGGACTGGTAGCTCATCCGTCTTGCGAAGACACCCACAACCAGACGGAATCGGGCCTGCAAGTTCCATCATCTTGCCAACACGTTGTCGCAACGAGACTGAACAGCACCTGGCAGCTCCTCCGTCTTGCTAAGCCGAATCGTGCCTGCCATGTCCATCGTTTTGCCGTCACAGTGAAAGAGATGAGACCACGAACACCACACCGCCTAGCAGCTTCACCGTCTGGCCAACACGCTGAAGGCATCAAGAAGGGCATAGCCAAACGAAACCGGCCTGGCAGCTCAATCTTATGCCATAAGGGTGAGAGAGAAGGACAGCCACAGCCAGACTAAATATGACCTAGCTGATCCACCTTGCCAACATGTTGAGAGACAGTCACAATGAGAATGAACAACAGGTGGCAGCTCCTCCGTCTTGCGAAGACAACCACAACCAGACCGAATCGAGCTTGGTAGCTTCATTCACCGCCTTGACAACACGGTGAGATAGTTGATGCAATCGCAACGACACAAAGGTCCCATTCAGTCTTGTTGTGACTGCCTCATATACTGGGAGCTCATCCGTCTTGCCAACCCGAATCGTTCCTGGCAGTTCCAGCGTCTTGTCATCACAGGGAAAGAGAGGAGACCACTTACACCGGACCGTCTTGCCAACACGTTGAGACGGGACGGTACCTTGTAACTCCACCATACAATGCCAACACTGTGATATAATCACCACCAGACCGACTATTAAAGCCCAAACGTCGTGCTAACTGGATGAGGGAGATGGGCCAGCTACAACCAGACTATAAAGCAAGATGCGACATACAAAGTTTCACCGACGCAATGAGACAGATAAGACAGTGCCAATGGAAATGCGACCGAACTGAGACTGGCTGCCTAACCGTGTCGACTTTCTCTCAGCGTGCTGGCGACAATATGGAGCAGAGGAGACAGTCACAACCAGACCGACTCCTATTACCGTCTTACCAATATGGTCAAGAGTTGAGGCGGTCACAACCGGACGAAATCAGCCTCGCAGTTCAACTAATATGCCAAAACCGTGAGAAAAATGAGACAGTCACATCGAGATCAATCGGGCCTGGCAGCTCCACTGTTTTGCTGCAGATGGTCAGAACCATTTTCTACACAATAAGATAGCTGAGACGGTACTAATTCGGCGTGGCAACTTAACCATCTTGCCAAGACTTTGAGAGATATGAAACAGTCCCGACTACATACTGAATGGGACCTGACTGCTCCAATGTGTTGCCATCACAGTGTGAGGCAGATGAGACAGTCACAACCAGAACGAATCGGGCTAAGCAGCTCCACTGCACAGCGTTACCAGCTCGGTGAGGCAGCAATGGACAATCACAACGAGACCAAATAAGACCCTGGAGCTCTATCGTCTTGCCAACATGGTTACAGATTTGAGACAGTCACAACCATACCGAAAAAGACCTGGCAGCTCCACCGTCTTGCAAATAGGTTGAGACGGTGGAGAAAGTCCCAAACAGACCGAATAAAACCCGGCAGTTCCACCTTGTCAACACGGTGAGAGACTCGAGACAGTCACATCCATGCCGAATGAGACCCGGCGAGAATGCCCCAAAGAGATCGAATGGAGCCTTGTAGCTCCTCCGTATGCAGCAATGGTTAGAGAGTTGAGACAGTCACAACGAGATTGAATTGCACCTGGCAGCTTCCCGTCTTGCTAAGGCAGCCACAGCCAGAACGTGCCTGTCAGTTCCATCGTCCTACCTACTCGATGAAACAGCTACAACCAGACCGAATCAGACCTGCCAGTTCCACTGTCTTGCTATTACATGTACATGGTGAGAGAATTGAGACCGACTCGAGCCTGGCAGCTCCACTGCCTTGCAATACGGTGAGAGGTATGAGAAAGTCCCAAACAGACCGAATAAGACATGGCAGCTCCACCATCTTGCCAATGTAGGCCAGGTTGTAACCTTATTGTCCCAATACCGAATAAGACATAGCAATTCCATCGTCTTGTCAGCACGGTGAGAGAGTTCAGACAGTTAAAAACCAGACTGAATGAGACGTGGTAGCTTCTTGGCCTTGCCAACACGGTTAAGGAGATGAAACAGCTATAACCAGACCGAATCGAACCTGTCAGCTCCACTGCCTTTCCAATACGATGAGACAGTTGAGAATGTCAGAGTTGACAAGTCACAATAAGATTGAAAAGCACCTTGCAGCCTCACTGTCTTGCTGATAGGATAATACAGTTGAAACAGTCACAAACACATCGAATAAGACATGGCAGCACCACCATCTTCTCAACACGGTGAGAGAGTTGAGACAGTCACAACCATGACATGGCAGCTTCACCGTCTTCCCAACACGATGAGAGAGTTAAGACAGTCACAACCATGCCAAATAAGAGATGGCAGCACCACCGTCTTCTCAACACGGTGAGAGAGTTGAGACAGTCACAACCATGCCAAATAAGACATAGTAGCTCCACCGTCTTCTCAGCACGGTGAGAGAGATGAATCAGCTATAACCAGATCGAATCGGACCTTGCAATTGTGGTGAAAGAGATGAGATTTCTAACACCGGCTTCTGGTATAGGCCTCGCAGCTCAACCGTCTTGTCGACAAATGGGACCTGGTAACGCCACCATAATGCCAACACTGAGATACTCACAACCAGACCAAATGAGACCTAGCAGCTCCACCTTCTTGCGATAAACGAAACGGTCACAACCAGACCGAATGGGACTTGAGCTCCAACGTCGTGCTAACAGGATGAGTGAGATGGGCCAGCTACAACCAGACTGAAGACACGTGGCGTGCAGCGTTCCACCGGCACATTGAGACAGATGTGACAGCGCGGATTAGACAAAACTGGGACTCAGTGAAAGAGATGAAAAACATTAGCCGAGACTGAGTTGAAGCTTGGACGGCAAGGCCGAATTCGGTATGGTTGTGGCAGTCTAATTTCTATCCACGTGGTGGCGACAATATGAGGCAAAGGAGACCGTCGCAACCATGTCGAATACGACCTGACAGCCACACTGTCTTGCCAACACGGTGAGAGATATAAGTCACCTATCGCCAGACCGAATTGGACATGTCAGCTCCACAGTCCTTTTAGAGATATGAGACAGCCACAACAGTAGACCGAATGGGGTCTGGCTGTTCCACTGTGTTTCAATCACGGTGGGACTGATGAGACAGTCACAGCCAGACCGAATCGGGCCAGGCAGCTGATACTTGAGAAAGACCCAAATAGATCGTATCGAGTCTGCTAGCTTGTCCGTCTTGAGAGAGTTAAGACAGTTATAACGTCTCCTCCGTCTTGCCAAGCCAGTCACAGTTAGACCATGCTTGGCAGTTCCATCATCTTTTCGGCTCGGTGAGAGAGTTAGAGATGAGACAGCTATAACCAGACCGAATCAGACCTGCCAGTTCTACGCTCTTGCTATACCAGGCGAGCAAGTTGAGACAGTCACAACCAGGCCGAATCGTGTCGGACAGCTCCACTCTCTTACCAACACGATGAGAGATAAGAGACAGTCACATCGAGAGTGAATAGAACCTGAGAGCTCCTCCGTCTTGCCAAAGCAACCACAGTCAAACCATGCCTGGCAGTTCGATCGTCTTGCCAACTCGATGAGAGAGCTGGAGATGAGACAGCTATAACCAGACCAAATCGAACCCTCCAGTTCCACCTTCGTGCTATTTAGGCAAGAGAGTTGAGACAGTCACTACCAGACTGAATCGAGTCGGACTGCTCCACTGTCTTGCCAACTCGATGGGAGAGAAGAGACAGTCACAACCAGATGGAATTGACCTAGCAGCTCTTCCATCCTCCTCCATATTCTTGGCTTCAATATGATCAAGAGACACATCATATTTAGACATTTTGTGAGGACGTTACTGCCCCAGGATGTGACAATGTCTTGGAGGGAAATGGCCAAATGCAGGAAGATGGATTCCAGGGTTGGCTCGTTCTGGTCACAATTTTTTAAGTGGATCCCAATGGAACAGGATGGGGACCACTTGTCCTCAGAAACTCAATCATCAGGAAATAATTACCAAGAGATTTCATTACAGACAAAGTCAATTTTATTTGACCCAAATGATTTAATCTTTACAAATGAATGTTTCTTATTGCCTGTATAAGCTCAGCAATAAATAGTTATTATGTACAAGTATAGACAATCACTCAATCATTGCAGAGACGTATAATCAAGAATGACTCAAGCTTTTTCGAATATTTACACAATCGTTCAAGTTCATAAATCATAAGACTTAGATTACAATACCCAATCAGCTCAGCCGACTGAGTGAAGTGTGGAGAAAATTGCATATATGATAATTAGCGTTGACAGATCTTCAGTAAGAAATTGATGGAAATGCAAAATGTCAAAACAGTTTCCTAGAACTACGATTACATGCTGGAATATTCAATTAAACCTTCTGGCATGCCCATCTTGACTCCTGAGGACTTTTGAATAGCGTACTGTCTGTGGCAAAGGTAGTACAAAGCCTGGGAATTGGGATGCAGCGCAGTTTATGGTCTCAGCTCCTGGGCCTGATTGTTGGGTTATGTTGTTTCATGTACACTGATGTACATGAAACAACATGTCAGGATGATGTTACATGTACGAGCTAACATACTTTCTAAAACTGGGACCTGACTAAATCACCCAAGGAATAAGATACAGGGCCTTCCATCTTAAAATAATGTGTCTCAATCCAACAGTGTGTATTGCACAACAAGATGTAAGACTACATGCACCCAACAAGCCTCTCAGGTTAAGCAAAGGTACTTCTGACTTATTAAAACAATTTCTTTGACATTATGCCTTTCACTGAAGAAGGACGTACATAATTCTACATTTATCGCGAGAAAACTGTTAGCAAAGCATTACATGTACATGAATACCTGTTTTGATAAATGTTTGGCAGGAAATTATCTTACATGAACATTGCAGTAAGCATCATAAAGATCTCGTCCATTTGCCATGCGTTACTAATGGAGGTATCTTGGAATCCTACTGAACACCCTTGGCAGACAGACAGACTTATAAGACGTCCTTCTAAGGGAACCCTTTTTGTAACCCCCAAGTAAGTCATCAAGTCAAACAACAGATTGATATAAGGCAGGGTAGTAAGAATGCAGAGACACAAATCTTGACAGGACCTATGGTAAGCCAACAAGACCCTCAAATTTGATTAGACAATTCACTGAATAACATAAGTCATAAGCCTGTATGGCAAGCAGAGAGTAAACCACTTGAAAAAATGCTTGTAAAAGCAGCAAGTGAAATTAAGTAGACATCTTTTTAAATAGACACGTACTTGCATGATTAGCAGGGAATCACTATACAACAAGAGCAGTTATCAAATACAAATTTCCAGTCCCAGGTTAAAATTTGATCCAAATCATCTCACTAAAGTTTTTAGAGGCAATAAAGGCCACTTAGCCTGAACTGAAAACAAAGCAGACAAGACACCAGGTTATCTACACACTACTTGCCTCCGAATGTGACATTTTCATTTGTATTGTAAGCAATGACAAAGAGACACAGACAGACAGTGAGACAAAATAAATTACCAAATTATATGAAAAACACATTAGCTGAGTATTTTATAGCATTAATCAGCTGATCCACAGTTTGATTTTAAATTTTTAGACAAAGATGAAACATTTTATGTTAAAAGGTGTGACCCAGTCCCAAACCAATCAGTACATTGTGTTGAAATTTGTGTGTAGTCTTTGAAGAGAATGTCTATGACTGATATGGATAGAAACCCATTACATGGGATGGACGAAGAGCAACACAACTTACACATATTATTCTTACAGACGACACAGAGATAGGACATTCAAATAATACAATGGAGAGCTAAGTTATGTTCATGACAGTTTTATTTTTCATGTTTTGGTAGGCACCGCTTGGGAGCCACAATAGATTTGCCCGATTCTTTTACTTCCTTTGGCCTCACAATTTCACCAGCCACAAAGGATTCAGGTAAGTCTATTGCGGCCAATAACCATAGCCCTATGAAAAGCCACAGTGTGACAGAAATACTTGTGAAATATCAGCCCTACTTTCAACAGCATTTATTCAAATTGAATCCCAAAAGCCTTGACATACAGAGAGACTGTAGTGTAAGACTGAAACGTAACAAAGTCTAACTTTGGCTTTGCCACATTCTACTATAAAACACTAGCAAAACAACACAGTTGCACAACCAAACAACACACATCGGAATTTTACACAGTCACTTTTCATCATGGCATATTTTATATGCACCCACATGCACATACAGCAAAAAAGCATAAAGAATTTTTTAAAACTTGCTAACAACCTTTCAATGAGCCATTCATCTGTGTTATATATCTCACCATTGATTCCAGCAGCCCCAGCACAAGTGACCACATGACTGTAGCGTAATGCAACAAAAGCAAGAGGAACTTTATGATGTACCAGTTTTGGCGATCACTTTGAAAGGGGCTTACCTTCGGCAACCACATTATCATATTTTGTAATCAGAAATGCAACAAAAGCAAGCACAAATTAATGACAACAGCACAATTTTATACAAACATAGACACTTTCAAACCGACTAGATCTGGATCGAAATCATCCAGCACACTAACAATATCTCCAACAAAACAGGCATGTAAAATAATACTAGAATTACAACCCGCATCATGAGACAGACCTGAAACGTATCTTTTATGTTGCTGCATCGAATCAAAGATATTTTGTACCCCATTTCTGGTACAGGCTAGGACGCTGGAGGTGTGTTACTACTGGGTAGAAGTGAGAAATACTGACTGAGTACCTTTACTCATTACATGTGCATTGTATCATGTACACTGTGACCTTGCCTTCTCAGAGTCAGAAGTAACACACCATCATTTGGAACCTATGTAACCTGCTACAGCAGCGAGCAAAGATTTTTTCATGGTCAATCTAAAAGTCTCTTTAAGAAGGCACTCTTCACTAAGAATGCAAAAATTCAGGCAATGACTATTAAATCCCATGTCCTGTACAAAAGAACTATAGAAAAGAACATGAGGAAATAAACAGCCATGCAAATTAACCCAAAATTTAGAGCCATATAATGAATAAGGTCTTAACAAGCTGAAGCTGCATTGTAAGACAAACATTATCAACCTATTTCTTTTCAATAGAAATGTATCATAACCTTCATAATATCTGTACAAAGAACTACTGACATTAAAGCCGAGATTTGATACACCCTCATTAAATACACAGTTCCTGCAGCCACAGCAGATGACTACACAAAATTTACATTGCACCAAGCAATGTCTACAGTAAAAGTCCAGGCAAGACACAATCATTCATCGCCATAGTCTTATCCATATGTACACTTAATCCAGGGAGTGGACGTGTGTATATGCCAATTGGTGCTGTCTATCATAAAGTCCTCGAAGGAGTATTTGGCAGTTATATTTGCCACCAGAGCCTGGTTATTTCAATCAAGTTTTGTCATTAACGCTGGCATTAACTCAAATGGACTTAATTAAAGGAGATAACGCCAAGTAAAGTTAAGACCAGCATTGGTGACAGGACTTGTTTTGAACAACCCGGTCAAGAGCCCATACTGAGAACGTGATACTGTATGCTATCAGATCCCTTGGAAAAGTAACGAGTAAATTTTTCCATAACATAATGTCAAGGCGGCAATATTTGCACAAAATATATCTCCTCTGCAACAGTTGACGCAGGTTAGATCAAACACAATAGGCTAGAATTACATATAGACCTTCCATCCCCTTGTTAAAGTTTTCTACAATGATACATTACGGGTTACAGAATAACACTATCACCAGATGTATGAGTGTAACCCAACCAAATGATACACGTGAATTAAGCAGAACTGCAAGCATGATTCAAAGTACATGTGAGATTATCATGAGATGTACACAACCAAATGACACACCTGATTTAAGCAGAACTGCAAGCAAGATTCGAAGTAGTACATTGTTCCCATCACATTAATAAGCAAATTGGGCCAATACAACACTTGTCTCTCAGTCTCAACCAAACTTCTTCTTTTAGTAGAGTACTCGATAACTAATTTTTTGTCAGGTGTGGCCATTTCAGGAATTTAGAAATGATCATAGTCATGGTAGAATGTTGTTGTTTTTATCAGGTGGATTTCAGTTCAAAGGAGTTTTTTCAAGACCCGGTATACTGAAAGGTTAAGGTGCTGAAACGGACAACCGGCTCTGTGAGGAGTACCCACCAGTTCAATACAAGATGAGCAGGACATTGCAAGTGCAAAATGAGCGTCTATTACTAATGGCGATAGATGATGCCCATACGCACGATATATGATCATCAGCCAAAGAAAAGATCACAAGTGCCAAAAACACGGCACAACATGTTGACGGTGGTAAAGCGATGCGACTTTCATACAGACACAAATTCCGGCAGTCGACAATAGTTTGAGAATTTTAAGAACCTAGACACGTATGAGACTTTTTCTCAACTATCCACCGGGGTTGGATTAGGTTCGGTCACTATCACTTGAACAACAAATCCTTTTGGAATTTTTGCCTCCTCGATGCGGAGTTTGTTACTCAGCAAGCGTCCCGAGAAAAACCATCTTTGGTGACTAGGTTCGATACCTTCCTCGGCATGTAGTCGCCGTTTTAGGCGTGACACAGTGTCTGTTGTTCGTACCATGAGTTTCATATCCTTGCCGGTGGACAAGCGGAATTTTATCGGAATGTCCGTACCGTTTGAGGATGCAGATTCTGTATCGGTGGCTGTATCTGTATCGCTAGATTCTTGAATCAGGTTTGTAGGTGCACTAAGTACGTACACCGGTAGTTGGTATCTGTTACCTAGTTCATCATAACAGTCCATTAACGTTCCTGAAATGCAAAGAATAAGACATCTATTGATATTTATTGTACCAGTATCAACAAACTACCAATCTATACAAGCACGAGAGACCAATTGATGTAAGATGGCCAAACATGCCAAATACCAATATTTTCCTGTTGCTCCAGGAGAGACAGCCACAAGCACCAGGACAATGGAATCGTGCCTCATAGAGGACGTCTGAAACTTTTTGGTCAAAACTCAGACACTAGAAATTTGAAATAGGATCCAATATTGACAGCTGTCAAATCTTAGGCTTACCATTTGGCAAGGATATACTGGCACCATCAATAATCGCTTGGGCTAAGGCATGGTCATTAGTCTCTGATGCATAAGCAGCAGCCTTCAAAGCATCCCAGATCTCTTTACGTCCTTCAAAAGCCGGTGCAGTATCCCAGAATTCATCGCGTTTGCTCCGTAGCTGGCCCTCGGTTAGTGGAATATCGCTCTTCCATTTTGGTTTTTCACACTTGAGAGGTTGGTTCTTGCCAATGGAGACTGAAACGAGACAATGACGAAAACTAAATTAGCATGTTGTGATGTAAATCAACGGAAGGCTAGTTTCATTCTTTCGTCATTTGAAGGAAATTTCGGCTGTCAAAAGATCACACCACCTTTTAAGTTCATGCACACCAATGCTGACACTTCCTCTATCTTGAATACTGAAAAATGGATACATGTACATATTGTACTTTAGTTGTACAGTGGAACCTCCCTCAGTGAACCACTCAGTTGTTAGCAGTCAGACACCCTCTCCCGTAAGGACAGTGATTTTGGTCCAAAATTGGCAATTTCCATTACATTTGACCTCTGTCTTTGATAGACAGGTGTTACTGTATTTGGCTGAAAGTGTAGTATTGTTGCCAATGAATAAAACAGCGTTGGCTATTGTTTTAGCTTGAATTACACTTTCCAGGGCAGTATCTAACTTTTCAAGGGGGTGGGCAGAAAACCCTTTTGTCCCAAATCTGAATGAAAACACATTCTTCGGAGTTGCCCCCCCTTTCTATATAGTCAATTAATACAGCTCTGTTACACCAAGCTCCAACATCAATACATGTAATTGATTACTGCTTTCCAATTCCAGGTTACAACAACAGTACACACCAAATAACACTTTGTCACCTCATTTACAGCCTGACAAAACCAGAATAGATTCTTCTCATAACTAAAATATTACCCACCCTGGCACCCAGCTATTTGTTTTTCTAGTGAGCCTGACTTCTATCACCCTTGGGTCTATTAGTCTGCCAACTTCATGAAAGCCTCAATATTGACCCAAGAGCAATAAAAGCAACCCATACATTTGATTGTTTTAGATATTTGCCATTCATTTTATTGATTGGTGGACACGTAAACATTTTACAGACCACGCCAGGTTCAAGCATCTGTGAAAGTGGTCTCATGGATTTCTGTATCATACAGTGGATCTGTGTTGATCAATTTTAACCAACTATGTAAGCCTGCTGAAACTAACAGTAACAACACCTCATGTTGAAATTTTATGGACATCATGCCCAAACTGTACATGTGGGACACTGCAAAGAGCAACAGTGCAAGTTAAAAGCAAGAAGACAAACGGAATCACATGTACATAGCACATCGCCCATACACATCAATGCACACTGAGGCTGTAATTGTACCAGCTTACTTTACATACATGCTGAGTGTCCAATATCAAGTTGATTGGGATACGTATGTATCTCTTAATATCAAAGGACTTTACAGTGGTGTTAAAAAGTCCATTGATAGAGTGAAGTTCACTCTGAAGCTCTATCACACTGAACTGTTTGTGGTCCCAGATTAAGGAATTAAGAGATTATTCAAAGGTTCATTCGTTCAATACTACAGTAATTGATTATTGATCAGCGAGGAAATTACATCAGATCTTAAGGAGAGAACGTTAGCAAAGGACAGTTCAAACGAGACCCAATCACATGCTGCATTGAAAACATTTCATTTGAGCTTAAAGGTCGCAGGAAGACATTCTACTCTATGGTAGAGAAGATTCTATTGTTTGACATGCAATAATCCTTTCAACATAGATGTCACATCAAAGCCGCTGTCGCCCACATGCTTTGTATTCCGATCATCTCCACATGAAAAACCAATAAATTCAGGTGCCTACACAATATATGTAGGATATCACAACCTTTACATGTACATGCAGCTTTATTACATGAAACAGTGAAATTAAGCCAATGAGGAACATGTCCATGATGATGTAGCAAATCCTCATTGGTTGCTAATAAATCAACTATCCGATGCGACAAAAGTACTTTTCAGATTTCGGGATGGGTACAAAATCATGAAAATGTAGTATATCAATGACCTTATGGTAATTTCAACTGGCTAGCAGACAGGACACAGTTCTTCCAAATCCATCATCATTTTTTCTTCAATTTTACTTAGGAAATAACTAAGAGATTTCTGAAAAAAATTGATTTTTTTCTGTTGATAAAACAAAATTATTAGCCTACCTACAGGTAGTTTTCTGAGATTGGATGTACATGGATGGCCAAATGTTATGGAGCATGTGAACCAATTTTATGTCACTGTGTTACAAATTAGTTATAAATGTGGATCCCAGTAAGAGTAATCAAACTATGGTACTGATCCTGAAATAATAAATACAGGTTTGTAATTCCGTCTCTTTCCAGTCAATCCAGATGAGCACCCATTCAATGGAAATTATGACATGCTGAGCTAACTCGACCGATGACAGAACGCCATGCAAAAAATCGGCCTTCTTTATAGTCGCCGTCGATGACGTTGAGACTGACACATCACGAGAAGAGTCATCATCATCGAACGAGATTTTCGGCCCATGGCCTGCTAAGAGCTTGCCTCCTTCTTTCATCTGTCTTACGCTACGGTCTTCATCGTTTATGGTCGGAAGAACAACCACAACACTCGGCCCAAGCATCCAATTCGACACTTAAGTTGGCCCAGGAGGGGCGACGGTACGGTTTAGACAATGGGAGACAGCTAAAATGTGGAATCGGGAATGATTGCAATTGCATCCTCGCTCTTTGCCACTAATGCCAGTTGACAAATTCCATATTTTAGCAGTCTACCATAGTCTAAATGTACCGTTGCAACTTCCGGGCCAATTTCTTGAAGTGTCGTACACTGATGCAGCATGCAACTGTTTTCTGGGTTTTTTTAACTTCATTTTCATGATTTTTCATTTTACTTTTCAGAGAGAGAGACAGCCAGAGAGGTGTCATTTTGGAGTGAATTTTACCTGATTGGCCAGCTCCACTTGAGTCGGTGGGGTCGGCTATCGTGGCATTGCCATCACGGGGAGAGCTTATACACCCTCCCATTCCTGTTTCGAGAAAATGGGAAGGATTTAGAGAAGGTTTTATGGTTGTTGAAAACCCAAAATCGAGATTGTTGTTCCTCTCCTTGTAATGACGTCACGGGTTTTCGCGCATGGGCAAAGGAAAGGTACCGCCGATTTGAGATATTTTCATTGGTTTAAAACAAAAATAATTTTGTTTTTGCAACCTTAAAAAATCTCAAGTTTAAGTTAAATTTCATTCATTGATGACTCAGATGTCTGTGCTTTACTTCATATCTCATTTAATTTATCTTTAGTTTTTTCTCTAATTCAATTCGCCGAACTGTCATCATGGCTGCGCCCATGTGGAACACTCCCTTGGAAAATTTTGTTATAAACCACGAAAATTCTGGAGTTTTACAGATTTCTGCGGGTAATTATCGCGCCTGATGAATAAATAAGATATAAACTGTAATCTGGACCATTTTGATGGACTGCCATTGTATCTCTATTTCAATAATGAGTATTTAACTTAACCCCGTATACTGGTAGTGCATTCATGTACATATACCATGTACATGTTCTGTACATGAACATGTACACCTAACGGCCTCAGTAGGCCCCCTACACCCTTCGGCCCTACCTACCAGGTCTAAGTCAAAGTGCTCTTCTACAAGCTTACATGGAAATTCTTTTGGACTGTAAGTAAAACGACTGGTTTGTCACCGACTCATCACTTCTCCTCCCCTGTGGAACTGATGTGGTTCAAAAAAAGGTGGAAACTGGGAAAAAAATGATTTACATAATCCAATGCAATGTATTCTTATTTCAGGAATTGACTCGGGAAGTCTCAAATTGCTGGGGCTTATAGAACTCCTCGGGTAAGACTTGCTTTCACTAGTTTTGTATTGAACTTTGAAGTGGATAAAATTAAAAATGAATCCAAAATTTAATCAACTGGCAAGACACATGATACTCTAAACATTTGATATAAGACCAAAATTTGTATTTAGAGTGTAGTTTCCCTTTCACCATCACTTGCAAAAGCCTCCTCTTCCTTTCTCATTCCTAAAAAGGATTTATGCTTGTCTTCTCTTCCAGGGTTTACCTGACTGATCAAGATAAAGAAAAGCGAGCTAGAGGAACCCAGTTGTTGTCTGAAGTGTTGCATAGATTGCCACAGGAGCGGCTGTCTTCTAAAGAAGGTAAGGGGAGATATTTCCAGTAATATAATGTTATGAAGTTTACCTTTTCTATCAATTTCATCAGGGAGTATGTCTAAGTATAAGGATGTCTCACTTTCTATTGGCCTTTAATGATATTAAGCAGTTTTCTGCTATTGATCTCAAGGAATCTATCTATTGTTAAAATTCCTAAACACCTGAAGAAGTTTTCATGAAAAATTGTTTCTGTTATCTTTGTCTTTACAACATTGTACAATTTACCTCTGTTCACTGTTTCAGTTGAAATCTTGGCCTCCTTTTTTTGTGATCGTTTGAAGGACCACCACTCTGTGATTCCACCTGTTCTTTATGGATTGAGCGCTTTGGTAAGGTTCATCAGTGAACTCTTGTACTTATTGGTGGTCTATAACACTTCTGGCATTAATCGCCAGCAGGAGTGTCCGATTAGAGAGGTACTATCGTACTTGTCAAAATAAAAATGTTGTGAAAGCTGCGTATTCTTGGCTGTCCTTTTTGGATGATTGTGATTGACCTTCTTTTTTCTTTGATTGTTGCAGAGCACATTCAAGCACATCCCCGATGGCTTGGCACAAAAAGTTGTTGAACATTTGTTCAAAGAGGTGGAGGTGCAGTCCATGGCTCAGAGTGATCGGCGCAACATTTATCAGACTCTATCTAACTTTCTCGCCACAAAATTAGATGGTAGGTGGTTTTCTGTTCTGTAAACTTCGTCTCTGTGTTTCCTTACACAGTACCAAGAAAAATTCTTGAGAATAGTAATACCTGTACATGTAAATGGAAATAACTACATTTTCTGGTTAAAGCTCATCATTCTTTTTCATTACCAATCTGTTAAGGAAAAAATTTAGGCTGATTTCGTTTTGAAGACATTGTGCCAAAGCACTGATAGTAAAGTGTCTCTCCTCTAAAATTACTCACATTTCAAGCTCTCTTTGCCTTCGCTTATCTATATTTTATGTTCTGTACTATTTCTCTCCTTGCATGGTTATTTCAGAGTTGAAAACAATGGGTTCTGGTTTTGTCTACGGCTACATCCAAGCCATGGACGGGGAGAAGGATCCAAGAAATTTGATCATCTTGTTTGAATCGGTTGAGCAAATAATCAAGCATTTTCCTATTCGTAAGTGTATTTATGTAATTAAAATGGATTGATTTTTATCTACTCTTACGTAGCAAAGCAGGAAATTTGCTATTCCCTCAGAGGAAACTCCCGATAAAGATTGTTGCCTTTCCAATGACATCATCAAATGTAGATGAAAAACCACATCCTGACCAGCATTTCTATCACATCGATCTTGATCCACTGTGGCAATGCAACAAAGTCACAACATCATTTTATTTATTCTTTTCAGAAAACTTTGCTGAGGAATTATTTGAGGTTACATCATGTTATTTCCCAATTGATTTCTCTCCAGTAAGTAATATCACCGCTACATGTATTGCATATTCTTATCCAGTTTCTATGTAAAAACAAGTTGTGACTCTAGTCTAGTTCTAATCTTCGTAATGTCACATTTTATAGCTCAATATATAAAAAAAGCCTTCACACGTAATCCAGTGTTCTTCGTGGTGTAGTGCATGCACAATTTCATGCAAGACGTTGTCCAGATTGCCTCAAATTGTTTTGAAGTAGTTGATGTTGACTTTTGATAATCTAAATAAATTAACTAAACCAGACAAGCATGCATTTTTATTTCCTGTTCTATTCTCCAGCCTCCTAATGACCCTTTTGGTGTTAAGAAGGAATCATTGGTCCTTGGATTAAGAAAGTGTATGGCATCAACACCGTTATTTGCCGAATATTGTCTTCCACTTATTCTCGAGAAACTCACTTCTGATGTGATGAATTCAAAGTTGGAGGCGTTGTATACTTTGGTAAGTCTGAGACAGCTAGGGTCACATCATCGCCTCAAAAGATGTTGGATTTAGTGAAAACCATGTAAGGTATTTGACTCAAAACCTGATTGGGCTAGTCTACATTGATACAACATATCTAAACACCCTCAGTGATGGGATCAGTTCTTTCTTTTGGACCTTAAGATATACCTTATTTAAAATTTCTACTTTTCAGACAGCTGCTTGTGAAACGTATGGTGCTCATCGCCTGATTGAATATCAGGGATCGTGTGTTTCTGCGATACGGACAGAGGTCTTCACAGCGAGTAGTGAAACACTAGAGGTGGCTGCCCTTGATGCTCTCTCATCCTATACAAAAGCATTTGTCAATGATGCTGTGGCAGTGAGTATGAGATGTACCAGCATGTTGTCGTGATGACAGGCGAAAACTAAAGACCTCTTCCATGCAATGGGACTTAGGTTTAACCCAGACAGCATTCAGATATTGATGTACTGGATGTAAATGAATGTAGTTTCTGAAACGTCTCCAGTTAATATAGAAGCATGTCCCATGATTTCTCATGGTTTTAATACTTTAACATTTGTGGCCTTGTTTATTTCAGAGTGGAAGTTGTGAATCTCTTGACGAATTCATCAGCAAAGTTTACCGTGAGTGTCGCCACCATCTGTGTGAGCCAGATCTAAAGCTCGTCTTCCCGAGTGGCAAGATGATGCAGGCTGTAGCACGTTCATCACATGTTGCCGCAGATAAAGTCCTGGAGTTGGTTATTCCTTTACTACTGGAACAATTTCACAAACATTCTATAGTAAGTACCGTATCTTCTCAAAATCTACAAACCAATGGCAAAAAGGAAAAGGAGCATCAGACCTCATAAAAGACATCTTAAGTTGTCAGTAGCTGTTTGGATTGGGTATATATAATGTTTACACACTGGAATTTAGATACTTGGTATACTGGCCTCTTGTTCTGCTGACTAAATAATAATCCTGTATCTTACTTGGTACATTCACCATCATTTCCATTCTCTTTTCAGGTTAACCATCGGCGAAACATCTTGGACATTTTACTCGGATTTATCCAAATATGTAAAGGCATGTCAAAAGGTGGCAATGAGGAGACCACAGATTCAAACCCGATACTACCTTATAAAAACGACATTAAAACTATCCTCGAGTCACTCTTAACCGACGTGAATTATCAGCTGAGGATTGTGGGTATTTCTGGTCTGATTGGATTGTTGGCTGTGCGCCATGCGATGTCATCAGAAGAAGCAAGTCTGTTGGCAGATGCTCTGCTGAATCTAGCACTGAATGATGCGGATGCAACAGTAAAGTAAGTAGGCGGCAATCTATTGACATACTTTGTACCTGCCTCTGTAAAAACAAACATTCTGCTATCATGTTAATCTAGAATTGTTCGTATGCCTTTTATTTTTGCTTTTTGGCAAAAAATAAAACCTTATTGAGGTAAGTTTCCGTTGTTGTCAAAACACTAAATGAAAGTTCCAAATTTATATACTGTATTTTGTATAGACTTGTATAGAAGCTGCTGTTATTGACCTTTCAGGAAAGAGAGTGTGACTGGTCTGGCCTTTATGTCGATGGAGTATCAACTGATTGTAAAGGAAAAGGTTCTGCCAGAATTGGAAAGACAACTAGAAATAGGTGAGTTGATTTTTTGCTACCCAAACACAAAATGTTTACATCAATACTGTTTCAGATCAATTGGGGGTCTGTTTAAATCTCTCAGTTTTCTGATTGTGTTCAGTGGTACATGTAATGTCAGCTCTTATTAAGTAAATCCAGTCTATTGCAGTAAGTAGAATTGGTGACATTCCTTATAGAGTTCATTCAATCTGTTCTCATTGCAGCAGGTGACTGTTGTCAAGTAACTCGAGGAATAGATCAACAGCTGAAGTGAATCCTATGCTTTAAGGCCATTAAAATATCATTCATTTTCCAGACACTATGGACATTGATTCCATTATGAAGTCCAGTGGGAATGATTCCAAAGTCACTGTTCTGAATCTGATGGCAGCTATCTCGGTCCACAGCGATATCACAGAGCACACTGTACCACGGTTCGTCACGTTCCTAAACAAGATTAATCAAGGTAAGAAAAACATTTCTAACTTCTCAAAACATTTTCTATTCTGCATTCCCATTTGCAGAAATTTGGTGGTTTACATTATTTTGCTGTATTCCTGATTTCAGAACCAGCCACCTGTCCATCACTTGATCAAACCATCACAATCTTAGAATGCCTGCTTGGAATTGTAAAGGAAAACATTCAACATGATGCAGACCGTCAAATGTTCATCGGACAAACTCTGCCTGATTTATTGAAACTGTGTGTACAGTGTTCTATGGAGAGAGCAGATGGAGCTGTGCTCAACCGTAAGCCGTTAGAATTAACCTGTGACGTTGTGCGGAAGATCGTCTGCTCTCTTGATTCTAGGTGAGTGACCGCCAAAAAGAATCCTAGAGAACAAGATAATTAAGAGACAGTTAAAATGCTGCTTTTGGAGAAGTGGAGAGCGGCGCTTTGAGCCTGGTTTCAACCATGGAAAGGCGCCATACAAATAACAGTTATTTTTATTGTTATTCTAGCATCTACCGGTAACCTTTACTATGCAATCATCTAAATTAGAAAATAGTCATGATCAGAAACTTGCCATTCTTTCAGTCAAGCAGACGACCTTGCCAAAACTGTACTCAAGGTCTTCCTGGATGGCAATGTCTCTGAAAACGGTTCCAGTACCAATAGCCACTTCAAGCCCTTACAAGTCTCATCCCCTTCAAGCCAGACACAATTAATAGGTCTTCTCATGGCTATGGTTTGTGCATTACCAAAACAGGTGAGTCTTTTAGATTATGTCTCCGTCTCTTGTTTACTCCCAAGTTCTGTATCAACCTGGGGATCTTTTGTGTATATTCCTTTGTAATCAATATACTTTCTGTTGAAATTGGCTGTAAGCAACAAGTTGGTTAGAAAATGCTACAAACTAAAAGCCCTTCTCCATGTAAGCTACTAATTTTTGTGTCAAAAAGAATATGTACATGTAACTGAACTGAAATTATTTGTTTTTTCAGACTGAAATTCCGAGGCAGTCAGAGTTGCTCTGTAACCTCCATGATTTATGTTTGTCATGTGATGATGAGTTCTCAAGGTTGTCTGCTGCCAAATGCTTGTCTGGACTTGTCAACAAACACCAGCAAGGTAAGTCTCCATCAGTGTGACAGGGCTTGTGTAAGTTCGTCTCTGCTTTTCTCTGGCATTAACCTTGTGATGATGATGTACAATTGACCGTGTATTTATTGATTAAACTTTTCGTGATTATTGTATAATGATATTTTCTTCTTCAGATGATAAATTCAATCATCTTATTACCAGTCTGAAGGAAGAGCTAGGAGTCGCTATCAAAGATGGCAACACGAGAGCTTTCTCTTTGTGGGTATGGCTGACCAAGGCGTTCGTACTGAGAGGTCATCCTGTAGCTCAAGAGTTTATATCTATTGTAAGTTCAATTTGCTTGTGGTATGGCATGATTGTCAGACATGATCACATACCGGTAGGCCTATGGATCCTAAGGACGTTGGTTTCGTCCATGGTGAGGGTGCCGTTTTGTCTCGGTAGGTTGAATCGTGTGTAGGGCTGAAGAAGCAGCTCGTTGATACCCTAGATAATAACTGTGGATGTCAATAGAACAGTTATGGCATGTTGACATTTTGATGGATGGAGATATTTTATGACTGACGTAGAGGTTTCTCCTGCTTAGGGATTGTTTTATCCTTTCAGGTTATGCTAAGTTTGGAAGATGAAGTCCTGGGAAATGCGGCTGCTGCTGGTTTCTATGTGGTTCTGAATGAGTTTCCTGACGTCATGAACCAAACTCTCCATGCCCAGGTCAAGATGATGTACAGGCAGCGGTTCTTCATGGAAACATTGCCTAAACTTGTTGAGGGATTCAACTCGACCAGATTAGGTGAGAACATATCATGTAAAGTTTTTGAATGCTGCTCCGGATATCCGATTGTCAACTGAACATCTTCTGGCTCCAGAATGTAATTGTCTTGATTATACATTTATATGTCTTCATGATGTGACACAAGCCCACTTCACGTGAATATGTCTTATCAGTAGAAACTGTTGAGGCAATTAGGTTTTTGAGAGTGTACAAGTAAAGCAATCCTGATGGAAGTCAGAATCATGAAAATTGAGGTTTGAATTCTACATTGTACACCTAACTTTCCATCTAATCCTTTCAGAGCGAAAGCCAAATTATCTAAATGCTTTGGCATTCCTGTTGCGGTTTGTCCCTCGTCAAGTCCTACTAAGTGAACTTCCACCAGTAAGTACTTTAGAAACAATATATAGAGCTGGTATCATTTTGAGGACAGTTTTGTCCCCCATCATTAGAACAACTTTGTATAAACATGGCCAGACAGCTCAGTTGCTTACGCAAGTTCATTTTATACATTTGGAATGACGTACCTTTGATAAGTTGAAGTGGTTTTTAAAAATGTTACACGCATAAGCATTATTCATTTCAGCTGCTACCCCTGATGGTACAGTCACTTCAGTGCCAAGATACCAATTTGTGGTTGTCCACCTTGAACACTCTGTATGATCTGATCCATGATGCACCAGAAGTCCTCACCTCCTATGTCGACTCCCTCATTCCACTGATGCTCAAACTAGCAAAGTATCAAGACAGCATGGTAAGCTACATGTACTTGATGGATAGATTACCCTTTGTGTCAATGAATGTCAGTCTAGTCCAAATAGAGTGGTTCTTGACCTAGCAGCTACAATAGTATCAACTACAGTATCAATTTGTATTTCTGCAGAAAGTGCGCATCTCCAGCCTCCAGTGTCTAGGGATGCTGACGACCCTCCCGATCCACAAACTGGTCCCCCATCAGAGAGTGGTGACAAGGGACCTGGCTGCTGTGTTAGATGACAAGAAACGACTGGTTAGGAAGGAGGCCGTACAGGCTAGGGGAGAATGGTAAGGTTTAGTCTGATATAATCACATCCTTTTTCAACTACTGAGTTTGAGGGACACTCTGCACACTGGATGCAGAGGGGAGAGGCTGTGCAGGCTAGGGGAGAATGGTGAGGTTTAGACTGACTAAGTACCGGTAGCTACCTGCTTTCAAGTGACTGTTAATAATGGCTGCCTCCTTCTTCACAGATTTTGTATCTTGGCGTTAATTTATGTCTTCTTTTTCATTCCAGGTTCCTCTTGGGAAAGTGAACTGATGTGTCCTCACCCTGGTAACAGATCTGACTGTGCATTTATCAAAACTCTAGCTTGGATCCTCGTCTTATTAAGAAAGCAGGATGTGTGAACTCTTAGTCTCCTGTGGGTAACCTCCTTGTGCTAAATATTGCATGTTGCATTTTGTGGTGTCATGAGCTCATTGGGCTAACCGTATATCACCGCTGTCTATCATATAATCAGTCTTGCAACAATGAAGACCACTGTATTTGAAGCTGAATTTGATTGTAATTGGCTATAAAACTAAGTTTGGAATGGATGTACAATGTATTTCTATAATCATGTTAATGCTCGCATTCTGACATTAGATACATGTGCTTGTAAAAATTTGTATATAAATAACAATCATGGCAAAGAAATGTACGCAAGGACTTCTTTTTTTTTGTGGCCAAACCAATAACAGGTTGTGACAGGTTGTGACAGGTCATATGTACTCCAATACAGCAAAACATGTAGCTCATAGTCTTGCTGTGACAAGCTGTTTGTGGCTGGTGGAGAGACAGATTGTGATTGGGCCTGTCCACAAGACGTGGAGCTCAAATTCTGGCTGTGACAAACTGTATGTTTCCAGCAGAGCAACAGATTGCAGTTGTTCCCGTCCACAAGTGGTGTAGCCCAAACTCTGGTTGTGACAAGCTCTCTATGGCCAGTGGAGAGACAGATTGTGATTAGTCCTGTCCGCAGGACGTGGAGATCAAACTGACATGCTAGCAATTGTTCCCATCCACAAGATGTGGAGCCATGACAGATTCGGATTGGCCCTGTCCGCAGGACGTGGAGATCAAACTGACAAGCTGTTGGAGAGACTGGGGTTGATCAATTCCATACACAAGACGTGCAGACGATCCTTTCAGACAGTTTGCTATGTTCCTGTCCACAAGACGTGGTGCTATGACAAGCTTTGCCAGTGTCGTGACAGACGGTGATTGTTCCTTTCCACTCTTAAACGTGGCCGCCTCTGGAAGTTCGAACCTGGAAGTTCCACCGTCTTACCATCTTGTGAGGACGGTGAGAGAGATGAGACAGCCACAACCAGCCCGGATCGTGCCCAGTAGTTCCACCGTTTTGCCATCGCGGTGAGAGAGGTATGGCAGCTAACGCTGGACCGAATCAAGCGTAGGCCTAGAAGCTTCACCACCTTGCCATCGCAGTTGGAGAGATGTGACAGCCAGCTGACCCAACGTCTTGCTACCATGGTGAGAGAGACTAATGGGACCTGACAACTCCACCATGTTGCAAGCACTGTGCGATAAGTACAACCAGACCGAATGGAATGGCAGGTCCACCTTGGAGAGACAGACCAGACAGTCACAGCCTGACCGAATGAGACCTGAGTCCCACAGTCGTGCTTACAGGTTGACAGAGATGAGACAGCAAGCGTGGCAGCGTTTCACCGACACATTGTGATAGGAAGACAGAATAGCACCAGGCAGGTCCACCGTCAAGCTGAGACGGCCACAACTGAGATAGAGTGGACAGAAACAATCACAGCCTGTCTCGCCACTGTAGACAAATCTAGTCACAGTAAGAGTATGAGTCTTGTAGACAGGAACTATCACAAGTGGTCTCAGAGGATGATTCATGTCTTGTGGATGGAATTGATCACAATCTGCTTCTCCACCAGTCGCAAACAGCCTTGTCAGTTTGAGCTCAACGTCTTGTTGAGAGGACGAATCACAATCTGTCTCTCCACTGGCCACAAACAGCGTGTCAAGCCAGAGTTTGAGCTCCACGTCTTGTGGACAAGACCAATCACAACTGTCTCTCCACTGACCATAAGGAGCTTGTCACAGCGTCTATCACAGTGGATCTGTTAAGTCACTTTCAGAGGTCTGTCAGTGGTACGTCTCATTCTGATGGAGTTGCTATAGGCCGATTTCGTTTGGTTATGACTTTCTTACCGCTCTCACCTTGTTTGCAAAGCAGTGAAGTTGCTAAGACCTCGACCTGATTCGGTCTGGTTGTGCCGGTCTCATCCCTTTCACCGTCGCGGCAGACATTTGATATGCCATGCCCGATTCGATCTGGATGTAGCTGTCGCATCCCACTGACCGTCTTGGCAAGATAAGGATAAGCCGTTGGACCAACCAGGTCCGAATAGGTCAGGTGAGACCGTCATAACTCTCTCGATAAGTGACACGGTACTGTGACAGGCTTTTTTGAAAGACAGGGATTTGTTGATCCCATCCAGAAGACATAGCTGTGGCCAGCAGAGAGACCGATTGTGATTGCTCTTGTCCACAATACGCGGAGCTCAAACTTTCCAACAGGGAGACAGATTCATCCACAATGCAGAAAGCTCAAATTCGGGCTATGACAAGCTGTTTGCGGCTGATGGAAGACAGATTGCGGTTGACGGAGAGAAGATGTGTAGTTCATCTGATTGTTCCTGTCCACAAGACGTGGTGCTAAAACTCTGGGTTGATTGTGACTGTCTTGGCAAACAGAGGAGCTGCCAGGTGCTATTCAGTCCCGTTGTGACTGCCTCAACTGTGGTCTGGTTGTGCTGTCTCGTCTGTGACAACACATTGGAACTGTCAGGTCCCATTCAGTCTAATTGTGAGTGTCTCATATCTTAACTTTTACGGTCTCGGCAAGATGTTCGATCTGCTAGCCAATACCGTCTGGTTGTTACCATTTCAATCCGAGCATCGTGTGCATTCGTGTTGATAGGTCCGCTAGTCCGATTTCGCGTGGTCATGACTGTCTTAACTGTCTCATCGTGCTTTACGGCGGTGGAGATTCCATGTCCTTTTCAGTCTGGTTGTGACTGTCTTAAAGCTGTCACCTTGTTGGTCACGTCCTCACCGGTCTGTTCGAGACTCTCTCAACTCTCTCGTTGTGCTTGCAAGACGGTAGCGCTGTCAGGTCCCATTTCATCTGGTTGTGACTGTCTCATCTGTCCCATCGTGTGGGGGAGAGAGATATGACAGCCACGTCAATTTCAGCATGGTTACCCCAGCCTCAACTCGGCCTAGGTGTGGCTATTTCATCATCTCTCTCTCAATGAGTCGATACGCGATCTCGATCGTTGTGACAATCTCATATGTCCCTCCAGGGCGGAGCTGCCACGTCCGATTTGGCCTGGTTGCGATTGTCTCACCATGTTGGTACTAACATGGTGGAGGTACCGTGTCCTTAGTTTCTCTTATCCTGTTGGCAAGACGGTGGGGCTGCTAGGTCTAAGCATGATTCGGTCTTGTGTTGCATGTCTCATCTCTTTCACTGTGATGGCAATGTTGTATTTGCACAGGTTACAAACGTAATAAGTCCTGAATTTGCCTTCTAACGTCCGGATCCTTTATTCTAACACTGCTTCACAAAATTATACACACCAAAGTCATAATTGATAAAATAGTTCGTCGGGATGACGATTCGTGCACGTGATTATAAAATACTCGGGAGACTGGAATAACTCTCTATCGCTCTCTTCTCTCTCTCTCTCTCTCTCTCTGCCGAGAGCGTGCGGACAGCTGTTTTGTATTCACGCGCAGCTTTGTCTGCACCAATCAGGGGGCAACGTTGATGCGTCTCCATCCAATGAGGAGCCGCATCAATGCTGACGTAATTGATCACGCTGGGGAGAATGGAGGATTAAAAGTAGACCGTGGGAATTTTCACAGGTATCTTATCTGATACCCAATTCCAATAATCCCGCACACTTAATTCCAAGAATTACACATTACAGTGCTACTCATAAGAAAGGTTTTACAATTACTATACAACATCCCGCGGAACTGGTAAAATATTTTACGAAGTTAAAATATTTTTTTTTTTTTTTTTTTTTAAAAAACAGTTAGAGGAATATGACTTTGGCTTAACACATAGTATTGTTGAATGGGGTACAATCAATGATAATAAGGCTTTAAACGAGGTGTTCATGCAGCGAATGAACTTAAATTACATCATATGGTTCGGGGTTCCCAACAGTGTTCAGCCAGCGGCCGAACTTAGTTACAATATATGTATTTTGTTCCACTTACTAATGAATGACCACTTCATTCATGACAAAGTATGAGCATAAGGTTACAATATAATTATACATTGAATCATTAATCTCATGCTAAACAGCATGTTAAAATATGCAATGATACAATGAAGTGTCAAAACCTCTGCCGGGAATATTGCGAAACTGACTGGACCGGTCGACGAGGCATCTGAAAACTGTGGAAAATAAAGTTTAACTCGAAGAACTTCTGGATGACACGCGTATTTACAAAACCTCAACGAAAAAAAATGTTGTTGTCACAAAAGTATCCAAATTGCTTAAATCATACACTATTGTGTGAGCTGTCTCGAAACAGCAATTGCCACAAGCACTGCTTGGAGACAGAAACCCATCACGAAAATAAATCAGTCCCAAGACTGATGAGAGTTGGCTTTGCTAACATGTAGCCGTACAAACATCCAATAAAATAGAGTATTGATAATAAAATACTCAAACTGGAAAACTGTTCAATAGACAGATTACTGTTGCACAAAGCTTCATTGAAGACAAGTAGAAAAAAATATCACATCTATAGCTAATAGATGTTTCTACAATTATCCAACTAACAACTCACTAGCTTTTATAAAAATAGCAATGAGGGTGAAATAATTATTCTCGTAAAGATTTGTTTTGATAAGCAATATAGCAACGTCTTGTTGTAAACACCAAATGACATCATTACCATAACAACGACAACAAGAAACCACTTGAGATGTTTTAAATACAAACCATATTCTCAATAAATTGTCGTCTAATCACTTTTCTCTTGGCTTTTCGCCAAAATATGTGACTTATCATGAATGGTCTTATCTTTGAACATTTTTAACGGGTTGGGACACCCTGTACATCTTATATCCTTGGCACTTAACACAAACTGGACAATGCTGACAACATGTGGTTCAAATTGAGGTGACCACCAATAGCTAAACTGTTTCTGCCCAAAAGGCACAGAGAGCAAGAGTTCTAGGCATCCATTTTTGAAACGCGCCCGTTTCAAAGTGGTGTAATCAAACTCTGAGGGAGATTGCCAAGTGAGCCGAGACAAATCATCCTGTTGCTTAGTGGACAACACAGAGGGAGCAATCATGCCATGGTTACCCTCGGCATGAGACAAATGAATATTGAAATCACAAAGTTCAGCCTGTGAGGCATAGATGTCGCCTCTATAGGTGGTGGATTCATGAGCGGAACCTGTCTCATCAGTGAAATCCAAAGCATAAGCAGCATGCACAGCTTTCTCATCCTGTGCCTTGTCTGCCTTATGAAGCAAGTTTTGCAACTGCTGGAGATGGGCTACATTTTTCTGACCTGTGGCCCTCAAAAATGCTGGTTTCAACCTTGCAAAATTGAAGATATCAGGAATGATGTTTCCCTTCAAATCTGCTATAATATAGTGTGTCCTATCCAAAACCTGGTGTATAACAAATGGGCCAACCCAAAGAGTCTTAAACTTTCTTGTGTTGGCCGTCATCCCTGTAGTGTTGGGTTTATGTAGATAAACCAACTGACCTTCAGCATAGATGGGAGATTTCTGAAGTTTGTTAGCAATCTTGGCATTTTGAGACAGTTGCTGGTGCTCTTGGAGCTGCAGCATACATTTGGACACATTCTGAAATTTCTGTCGCAGATGTTGGACATACTCAGCATGTGACCGTGAGAGACCTAGACATGGTTTGAAATTCAAAGTGGACAAATCAGCTGGTTCACGCAAGAAGAGCAAATAGAAAGGAGAGTAACCTCCCAAGTGAGCACTTGAAAATGAATTGTATGTGTACACTGCTGTGGACACGAATTGAGTCCAAGAAACACCATACTCAAGGAGATTTGCTTTGATGAGGTCGGCAATGGATTTGATTTGCCGTTCAGCCATAAGACTACCATGGTTTTCTACAGAGACAAGCTTCTGTTGAATGCCAAGTGTCGCACACAGTAATTCAACAAGATGACCGGTGAGAGATGCTGCTGCATCTGACACAATTACAGATGGGACGCCAAACAGAGTAATCACCTTCTGGAGAAGGGCTTCACAAACAGTGGGGGCATCAATTGTCTTTAGCGGGACGGCCACAACAAACCTGGTCATGGCACATGTCACCACTAGCATATGACGGTAACCTGATGGAGATGTGGGCATGGATTTGAAATCCATACTAATGGTCTGGAATGGTTCAAAACTGGCTGGAATGCGTTCATGAAATGTCCGCATAGTATCAGACTTTCCCTTAAGTTGTTGACACCTATCACATGATTGAATATACGAGACAATGCGTTGGAACATAGATGGAAAATAGAAATTTTTCCTAATGGTGAGATAAGTTCTGGTACATCCTCCGTGTCCCAGAAGCAAACCTGAGCCATGATGTTGGCCTATGATGGTATCTATATACTTTTCCGGAACTGCTAATTGAAAACAGAAATTCTCAGAATTGGTGGGAAAGAAAATCCTGAACAGAATGCCATTGAAAGTCAGATACTGCTCAGATTTGATGCTAACGACCCTAGCAGCTTTCTTATCTGCTGGCAAGATATCATGGACTAAGTAATCATAGATGGGTTTAAAATACGGAGATGTCTGTTGTGCGGTACTAAGCTGTTGTGCCTCAATAGGGAGATTGTAATCCCGAATCACCTTGCGTCTGATGATCTTCAATACCTTATTCAGAGATGCCTGATCAGGGACATGCTTGGTATGCATGCTATCAATCCTTGGAACCAATGGTGTGGGTCTAACCAGGAGATCTAAAATATCATCTGAATACTCTTCAACGACAGAAGATGGAGGAAGAGCGGAATCAATGAGCCTAGGTTCATCAGCAACCTTGGTTGATGATTGAGATTTGTCATTCTGTTGGAGAACAAATGGAATCACTGACACTGGTGGTGCCACTGTTGATGTAACAATGGGCACACGTGGAGCTTTTGGAAGTATAGATACTGGTGGCACATTGTTTTGAATGCCATTAACAAGAGGAGTGTGTGTAGGTGCAACAGACACTGTCTGCTGACAAGGAACATGTGTTCGTGGTTTGGGAATTGGTTTTGGCCTATGCAGAAGAGGCACAGGAATGTTCATTTTCTTTGCATATGACCTGGTAACAATCTTTTCAGGAAGTGGCAGTGTATAAAATGCATGTTCCTGAACAGGGGTTGAAAGAGACTCTAATTCATAAATAACAGGTGATTGTGCCTGGAACGTGATTGGCATAATCCTATCTAACTCAGTATCATCATCTAGAGGAGCACGTGACAAGAAATCAGCTAACACAAGCTCTTTGCCTGGCATGTACGACAACTGAAAACTATAGGGAGACAGTCGCTCAAGCAGCTTTTGCAACCTAGTGGTCGGTGGCTGCTTCTTTGACTTTACAATCTGAACCAAAGAAGAATGATCAACAAAAGCCTGGAAAGTCCTGTCTTGTAACAAATACTGAAAAGCTGTTACATTGATGAGGAGTCCAAGTAATTCAAGCTCACTAACAGAATAGTTCTTTGCCGCCTTTGGCAAGCGCTTGGAATAGTATGCGATGATGCGTTCTTGCCCATCAGAGTATTGAGCAAGATATGAACCTGTAGCAATACGTGAAGTATCACTATACAATCTGAATTCACCTCTAGTAGTGGGTGCATTCAAGACAGGTGGCTTGATGAGCAAGTCTTTGATAGTATGAAAAGCTATCTCATGATGGGGTTGCCAATGGAAATGCTTAGATTTGCGTGTGAGCTGATGTAAAGGTGTAAGCAATTCCTGCAATCTAGGTAAATATTGACTCAAATATGACACAGCACCGACAAACCTTCGGACCGCTTTCTGACATGTAGGGGTCTTCATATTCCTAATAGACAAACACTTGTCATTCATAGCCGAAATTTGAACAAAACCATCAGGAGAAATGGACAGAACATGACCCAAGTAAACAACTCTAGTCTGAAACAAGCGACATTTCTTAGGAGAAATCTTCAAGCCATTGGCAATCAAAGCCTGGAAAATTTGTTGCAGATGTACAGTATGCTCTTTCTTATCTTTACTGAAGATGAGAATGTCATCATGTACTGCACAGCAAAAGAGATTAGAGTTGGGAATATTAGAAAGGATATCATTGATTTTCTGAGAGAAAATGGACGGAGAAATGGACAAACCCATTGGAAGTCTACGATAGTAAAAAGTTCGACCACCGTTGTAGGCAGATATGCCGGTGTAGGCCTGTGCCCTACGAGACAAAGGTAGACAATGAAAAGCACTTTTCAAATCTATGACACTCAAGACTTTACAATTTGACTGACCGATTCTAGCTAAGATGGTTTTCAAAGGAGTGAAATCTTGATTTGCACAATGAACTCGACTATTTAAAAACCGAAAATCTGTTACAACGCGCTTCTCAGTAGAATCCTTCTTCTTGACAAGCAAAATTGGACTGGAATATGATGTATGTCCTTGATGCAAAATGCCCAACTTGACTAATTTATCAAGTTCCTTATCAATGAGAGGTTTGTTTTCCTCAGCGACCGGATATGGTCGGATATAGAAAGGGGTTTCATCCTTGAGATGGATGTCCACCTCAAAATTGGGACAAGTCCCAACCTCACCTCGAAGACTAAATGCTGGAGCATGGTTTTCCAAAATATCATACACACTGGCCTGTTCTGGCGTAGACAGAATACTATGGTCTAATTTAACATCTCGCCTTAAAATGTCCCTAGCTGACAAATGCGAGTCTTGATCATCAACAGGTGGTTGTGACGGAGCACAGGGTTGATTTTGCTTGAGGCAGCTTGGAGACAAACTTTGAGTTACATGAATAAAATCATCCAAGTTGGTGAAGACAATAGGCTTGTCAGACCGAATATTGACGGGTTTACGAGAATGGTTATAAATACGAATAGGAGCTAAACCGTGTTTCAATTTGACCATCATGGTTGAAGGACAAAACCTAGACAAATGAGACGATGAATTCAATATGAGTGCCGAGTTTTTCATGTGATGGGGCAATTTGCCTTTAACATGAATGACCCTAACCTGACCTGGTCTAATGACAGTATTGACAGTAGGACGTAACCAAGCCTTCTTTGACCTGACCTTGAACGAATTTGTAATGAAATCCAAAGAACCTTTGAGTTCCTTCATGGTAGATGTACCCAAAAGAATATCAGGACCAATGAAATTTTCAGCTATGACACAGTATACATTGAAATGGTTCCCTTGAATAGTAAGTTTAGGCTTAATGGCCTGTTTTGCAAACAAAAATTCTCCATTACCAATACGAAATTTGATTGGTTTAATATCAACCTTGGGCAATTTGGACAAATAGGGGGAGTCCCTTACAGTTTCCAAACCAATCAGAGTCTCAGTGGCTCCTGAATCAAATAAAATGACCAAACCTTGGCCTGTGGGTAAATAACCTTTGGCATAATTCCTAGAAGTGAGCTGAATGTCAGCAGAGGATTCACCAAGATATTCAGAATGTGGATTATACGATGAAGACAAATGATCACTAGAATGTTGATCACCAGAATGCTGAGCAGAAAATAGAGTCGGAGAGGCATCTAAGTGGCAGTTAGTGCTTCTCCTATCTAAAAATTTTGCTGTTGTGGTCCAGAGTACTGATCAAACCTAGACCTGTTATCTGGCTTATAGGATTGGAACGGGTAGGGTTGAGGACATCGAGTGTCCTGTCGAAACTGTTGACCATTATCGGATGGCTGATAATGGGACGGAGAAAAGGGTGGCGCTGGAGGCCTTACGGGCATGAAAGTAGGGTTCATCCCACGACTGACCATGTTCTGGTAAGTATAACAGTTTCTCCACACATGATTGGGTTTGTGGCAGAAATAACAGACAATGTTGGAGGTGGCACGACGGGGAGAGTTACCAGAACGAGAAATACCATAGGAACCCTGAGAACGACGACTGTCCCTACATGGGGATCTACTGGATACACGATGACTATAACGATAACGGTCTCTAGCCGGACTACGACTAGGACGTCTAGACTGATGACTCACAGGAGATGGCGAACTTGAACGGTAGTTCGAGCTATATGTACGAGCACCAGTATCAGAGTTGGACTGTGGTTGACTAAAATGAACCTGAGGTTGAGTCCTGACCTCTATAGACAAATCTTGCACTTCTGTGCGAAGAGCAGCAAGTTGCTCAGTGAGCCTGTCAACTGCGCAAGCACTACTGTTAGTGGATGCACTAGCAGTGGTCACATGGACCTGATCAGTGATAAATGATACCTGCTTATTAGCAGTAGTTGGCCTGTCTGGCTCAGAAAAATCTAAATATTGTTGAGCACGTTCAACGAGAACTGCCACGTCTGCATCTGCAGGGGCAGCCATGATGACTGCTGCCTGACAATTGGTAGGCAAAACCTGTAAGAATTTGTCTCGAACCTGGACCTCATTATAATGAATACGCTGGGCTGCTAAGCGTATCTTATTGAGAGTCATTTCGGCTGAATCGCCTGGGGTATGGGAAAGAGAATGAAAATGCTTGACATTGGCAAAATTTGAATGGGTTGGACTGAACCGCTGCATAAACTGTGCTCTGAGATTAGCGATAGTGGGGAAAACTTTTCCCTCTGCCCACAGACGTGCTTTGCCACGAAGTCTAGCCTTGAACAATGTTATGATATGAATCATCTCTGCAGCATTTGCTGGCTCGTGGAGATTGTGGAAGTGAAGGTAGTCCATAAACGATAAGATATGTGCATGACAAATGTCATGGTCGATCACTTCACCATCAAACAAAGGAGGTAGAAAATCGGTGCCCCTGAAAGCAGGTGGTGCTGGATCTGCTGGCCCTTCCATTATTACTGTAAAGGGGTAAAAGTTAGTTATGAAGGAATAAAAAGTCAGGTATTTGGGAAGCAAAAGTTAATTTCTTCTGAAAAGGAAATGCAACATTAAAGGTTGGGTTGGTCCGTTGTCTATCTTGCTGTAACAGGGCAAAGCTAAACAAAGTTCATATTATAGATATACAGTTGTCAAAACCTCGGGGTCCGGTTCCAGTCAGTTTGCAATAACGAGTGAAAATTTAAGATTAAATGCATTAAATGCTATGAATCGACTGATATTGCAAAGTATTGTACTATACTCTGCCAAAATTGAAATGATGCACAAAAATATTGTCCTATTACTAATTAGTTTATAAAATGTCTTTCAAAACAGTTAATATAAATGACTATCAAAAAGTTTACAAATGTCTCTCAAAAGTTTATAAAATGTCTTTCAAAAAGTTGATAAAATGTCTCTTTTAAAACTGCAACGCTGGATCAGCTGGAGCCTGGAACGGTATCGGATCTCGAGTAGACATCAGGGCGAATTGAAGAGTATTCTGGCTGCTGGGCACATCATCCGTGAACGTTATAGCACATGTCATGATGTAGAAGTTGAATAGTTCGGTACACACAGAGATAGACGTGTACTATGCGTACTGACGAAGACGGTGTCCGTCAATCGATTAAAAAATGCTGCGCTCACGCTCACAGTGATTCATGGCGATCACAGTGATTTATAACAAAAGTGACGATATATAAATATAATGAAATTCGCACTTACGTCACGAACAGTTTAAAAAAATTCACGATTTTATAAATATTATATTGACAAACGAACGTCACTATTCTGCCTCCCGATGAAATGAGCGAGTTAGAAATCACGTAGGTGTACACGTAATGTACATAATGGACTGCAGTGGCACTAGCACGTGGCGTGAAAAACGGAGTCCTCGGTTAATAGAATCTGCTCCAAGACTGAAACGCATCCGGACTCACTGTCACGAATTGAAGATCCTGGGAAGGTCGCCATGTTGTATTTGCACAGGTTACAAACGTAATAAGTCCTGAATTTGCCTTCTAACGTCCGGATCCTTTATTCTAACACTGCTTCACAAAATTATACACACCAAAGTCATAATTGATAAAATAGTTCGTCGGGATGACGATTCGTGCACGTGATTATAAAATACTCGGGAGACTGGAATAACTCTCTATCGCTCTCTTCTCTCTCTCTCTCTCTCTCTCTGCCGAGAGCGTGCGGACAGCTGTTTTGTATTCACGCGCAGCTTTGTCTGCACCAATCAGGGGGCAACGTTGATGCGTCTCCATCCAATGAGGAGCCGCATCAATGCTGACGTAATTGATCACGCTGGGGAGAATGGAGGATTAAAAGTAGACCGTGGGAATTTTCACAGGTATCTTATCTGATACCCAATTCCAATAATCCCGCACACTTAATTCCAAGAATTACACATTACAGTGCTACTCATAAGAAAGGTTTTACAATTACTATACAACAGCAACACAGTGGGGCTGCCAGGGTGATTTTGTCTAGCTATATAGCTCACCGTCTTGGCAGGATAAGGGTACAGTGGAACTATCAGGTCTTGTAACTGTCTCAACCTTCTCATTGTATTTCCCCGATGGATCGATCGCGCTGCTACAGTCCATTTTGCCTGGTTGTGGCCGTCTCATCTCTCTCAGCGGGTCTGCACGACGGTTCGATTCGGTCTTGTTGTGGTATGAGCTGCCAGGTTCGAATTCGATCTCGTAGTGACCGTCTAATCTGTCTCTCCAGGGCGGAGGTGCCACGTCCTGTCTGGTCCAGTTGCCATTGTCTCACCGTGTTGACACCATGGTGTAGTTACCATGTCCCATCAGCCTTTATCACCCTGTTGGCAGGACGGTGGATCTGCTAGTCTGGTTGTGGTTGTCAATCTCTCTCACCCTGATGGCAACACGACAGAGCTGCCAGGCTGTTTTCCTTTGGCTATAACCTTCTTAACGCTTTCGCCGTGTTGGCAAGTGTAATGGTCAGGCACAATTCGGACCGGTTGTGGCTGTCTTGTCAAGGTGGAGGAGCCGCCAGGGGCTCTTCAGTCTCGTTGTGACTGTCTCATCTCTTTCAGCGTGTTAGCAAGACGGCGGAGCTGCCTGGGTCGATTTGGTCTGGTTGGGACCTTCTCAACCACCTTACTGTGTTGGGAATACAATGGAGCTGCCGAACCTGAGCTGTCTGGGCCGATTCAGTCTCGTTGTGACTGTCTCATCTCTCTCGCTGTGTTGGTAAGACAGTGGAACTGCCAAACCGGAGCTGCCATGTCCGATTTGGTCTAGTTGTGTGTCGCATCTCTCTCAACGTGTTGGCAATATGGTGGAGCTGCCGGGATGATATGGTCTCAAGTCTCTCACCGTGTTAGTAAGTCAGTGGAGCTGCCAGGCTTGTCAGGCCTTGTTGTAGCTGTCTGTTCTCTATCACCGTCTTGGCAAGAGATGAAGGAACTACAATGTCCCTTTCGGTCAGGTTGTGACTGTCTCAACTCTCTCTGATCATGTGGCAAGACAGTACTGTGACTGGCTCGAGCTCTTTATGGACAGCAGGGAGACAGGTTGTGATTTTTCTTTTCAAGAAGACAGAGAGCTCAAACTCCTGCTGTGACAAGCCGTTTGTGTGGAGTGCAGAGACAGATTGTGATTGTTCCTGTCAACAAGACGCAGAGCCCTTACTCTGGCTGTGACAAGCCGTTTTTAGCCAGTGGAGAGACAGACTGTGATGGTTCTTGTCCACAAGTCGTAGAGATCAAACTCTGGTTGTGACCTGCTGTTCATTGCCAGTGGAAAGGCAAGTAGTGACTGATCCCATCCACAAGACATGGAACTCAACTTGTGGTTGTTTTTGGTCTGTAATTACATCCCTGCAGCAGAGATGTATGACACACCAAGTGGAGTAACTCGGAACAAAAAGACAATTTTTGAAGACATTTACAACATTTCATGACGTTTTTTATTATATCACATCTTTAACAACCACCTTTTGCGAATACCAGGAACGACAATAGGCAACAAATTGAAAAACTAAACATATCTAAAATACATCATAATCAGCTATCTCGATTGTATAGTGTCATGGAATGATATTCAGAAGACTTTTAAGGACGGAAAGTAAACAATACTGATTGTGACTAGCTAGTTTTATCCAATATTTTGCTTTTTTAAAAACAAATAAGTAAATTGCATGCTCAGTAATGAAAGACTAGGCAGATACATGCTATGAGTAGCCTTCCCAACATAACAAACAGACAAAACCTTTCTGTTGACTAGATCTTTTGATAAGTTCCCCAAAACTGAACTACCACTCTAAAATCACATCCAAGCAAGACACAACATGGACAAAAATCCTAATACTGACGACTACCTGACTAGTTAAAGAAATGTGACCTATTTTAAAACCAGGTGAATGGAGTTTCAATATCAGATCTATAGAATTGCATCAATGCTTTTTTTTCTGCACCAGTTTAAACATCTGCAAATGCATCACAAGCTTATATAATTGGATGACATCTATCCTTTAACAGGACTGAATATAAATGGATTATACCCTATACAGCATGTCACATGCAGGTATCAAGTTGAACCCCAATCCCCTAACAGAAAAAAACCCAAACAAATACCACGTATCTCTATTTCCACATAGAACAAATGCAACTGCAAGTACAACAACAGACATATAGACACTAAACATCTCACATCTGTAACAACAACAAATCTATATTGCTTATACTCTGCTCTGCTTCAAGTCATGTTTGCCAGGATTTTAGTACAACTTTTAGAGCACCCGGTACAGAAATCTGATCAACTTATTGAAACGGAATCAGCTGTACATTCGATAGTGCTTTGCACACAATCTTACACGTACTGGTCTTCTGACAAACACTTCTTTTAAACATTAAACATTTTGCATGGCGGTTGGGGTGACTTCCACCTTCAAACCCTTGCGTGATGCTTTACGACGCATGATATTCTTCTTGTGGAGCCGATGCATCTCGCGCAGTCTCTTCATTTCATCACGTTCACTCTCCTGAAAGAGTAAAAGAAGTAATCTATGTGAAAATTCTTGCTTAAGGAACAAACTGTCATTTCAAAGGATTAAGCAGAATACATGTATATATCTAGCGGAATGGACTTGACTGTCGTTATTCAATCTTCCTTCATGATGTCTATATCATACAGATATTACAACGGGTAAGAGCTCAGCACTGCTTGCCCTCATAAGCAAAGATAAGCATGGTGAGTGCGCAATCCCGTGATGGATGTACACTTTGCATTGAGATGCAACTGTCCCAGAAACTCAGCCTGGACTCAGTCATTACCCAAGTCACTGTGGAAACCTTTATAGTAACACCTGACTTGGATACTGAAACACGTTAGTAAGTTGCCAATGATAAAAGCCTTACCGTCTGGTGCCATCTTGTGACCAGTGCCCGCCGTCCGTCTGCCATTGGCTGCGAATACATCAACTGCTTGTGACATCTGGCACGGGTACTGACCGTCTGCTCCATTACAAGGACGATCTTAGCCCACTGGAATAACAAAGAACCAAAGATATGTATATCAAACCTCATCATGCTGAAAACAGGATTATGCTCGGAGCTGGCTGTCTTAGCTGTCATCTTATTTATATGCCTATTATAGCAGGAAGTTTGATGACATTCTCCCTACTCAAAGATGTTTTCACAAGTGCCAGAATAATGCTTGAAATGACTTTATCTACCTTGATGGCAATACATGTAGCTGGATTTTCAATTTACCTGTCTTAGATATTCCTTCTGTGTCTGTGAGACCAACGTGTATGTGTTGCCCATCATGGCAATCAGCATGTTGACGAGGAGCAGGGTCACCAACACCATGTGCAGGACAAAAACAATCTGAAAGATATAATCAGAATATTGATTATTTAATTCATACCGGCGCATTTGTGACTTTCAAAGTCAAATTCTTGTAGAATCTAAGAGATAGGCTTCCTATGTTAGACCAACAACTTCTCCACCAGTAGCCTGGTAGGTCTTGACAAATACAGCATTCAGTGGGACCCTCAGTGTATGCCAGAAAAGTAGAACTAAGCGGGTGGACACGGCCAGATACATCCAGATGCGAGCTGATGTCTTGCGTTATTACCGTTGAGTGCTCTACAGAAAACTAAGATAGATCTCTTTGATTACAAGTTTATGACTAATGTATGGAGATGTACAGTGCAATGTACATGTACTGGATTAGGTTCAAGTACAGGCCTTCTCCTACCTTTCCCAGATCTGGATGTGGAGTTGAATCAAACTGCTCATAGATGTCACCAAACTCTCCTAGTGACATGATGAACATGCCCATCATCGCTTCGATCGGATGTGAGAAGATGGTCTCCTCCGCTGGCTCACGACGGAACATGACAAACATGGCTGCAAGGAAAGACATCAGATTAGTCTTCAATATCTCATTCTGTGAAAGACTTTAGTTAATTACTTTAGGTGTGGGTTTACATTTTGTCTCTTGGTATCTTAACTTGGCCACCAAAAAGAAAGCTCTGTTTCTCATCCAGAAACACCATGTTCTCCACTTTTTTATTGGCATAATGATTTTGACAAACCTTGAGAGAATCCTATGAGGAAGACCACGTAGATGGTGAAAAACCTCAACAAGTCACCCTTAATCATCTTGTAGATCATCACAACGAATGGACCAACCATTGTGAAGCCGCTGAAAGAAAGGATCATGATCTAAAGTTGCATTTTAAGCAGAATTAAGTGTTTTCCATCACCAATTGCCAACCTCTCTAGCAAAGTCTTATAGTAATCCAGCGCACACTTCTCAAGTCACGGATGTTTAAAGTCTATTACAATAAACAAATGATTAGTCCAAAAGATGGCAGAGACAAGTCTGCAGTACTCACCGACAGAAGAAGAGGAAGTAGGGTGCCGTGAAGAGGATAGCAAGAACTCCCATGACGTCTTCATACGCACTGTTGCAGGCTGCCCGGCCAGGGATCATCAGCACAACCAGGATGCACGACAGCAGGAACAGAGACTTAGTTGGGGCTGCTTTCTGCAAAGATTACAATCAACCGGCAGTTTTATACGCTGGGTATCCAATTAAGAGGGTGAAAACTACCACATTCTACAATGAAATATGTAGCAGGGTTGACCTAGCTGGCTAATTGTGACACTAGTTTTCCCCTGTCTGATGTCATGGCATGAGGCATCCATCCCATGTTTGACGCAACGTCGTTTCCGACATGTTTTGGCCAATACATCCTGGGAATCATCTACTGAGACCAGATGCATCATGTCTGTTGAACTTACCAGTGTCATGAAAAAGATCGTACAGTTTTGGTGGTAGATTTCATTGGCTGCCAGGATCAGGAAACTACAGGCTCCAAACAGTGTTAAACACTCCAACACATAACGAGCCTGAAAGAATGCAACATAACTGTGCTGAGTTGACATGCAGGCCTACATGTATAAGCCAATTAAGGCATACCTGTGTAATGGAGGGAAAAGGTCCTGCCTCTCTGTTATACACCTAAACATCTAGTCATTATTTGAGAGGGTAAAATGTTAGTTGGATTTTCACTGCCGCTAGTTCTTGGCAGTGTTATTACTGAGTAAAACGAATGGATGCAAATTAGTTGCGGAAAATGTCAAAAATAAAACTTACAATGTCGTCTGGTGTATTGCCTCTCATTAGGTAGCATGGATCGTACACCGTGTTGTTGACAAGCGAGGTGTTTCCGTTCACAGTAACATTGGTGAGTTGGTACGTCGGGTGTTGGTCTTTTCCCGGCCTCAGCAGGAATGCCGCAGCAAATATGACAAAGTAAAGAATGAAGACGGCAAATCGCCGGTAGAATCTGAATCGGGCGAACGTCTTCCATTTCTCCTGAAGCAGCTGTGAGACAATGCCGTCCAACATATCAAGGTGACCCATTTGTTCCTAGAAAGAGAAAATAGAGAATATGAGCTAAAAGTATCATCTGAACCGTTAAATGAAAGTACATGGATTTGGCCTTCTCAATCACGACATGACAACCTATCTCCAGACCTGAGGGTTAACACTTTTCTCAAGCGGTCGGCTATTTCTATCGTCACGAGGTAAGCTATCTGTAACTTGTGTTGTCTACAGAAGATTGATTTCTACTTATTCCTGCACCATCAGTAATTGAAGTAGCTGAAAAGCACTTTGCAAATAAAGATTTTTGCATCGTCAAGAGAAACTCTGCAAAGAGTAACCGACTAAAACATCTGCGTACCCCCTGCACAATGTGAAACAGCGCCGAGTCCTTGTTAATCTCCCCGGTGGAGGATATGGTGTCGATCTCTTGGAGTGGATATCCTGCACATGTGACATCACCATACACCCAATAGACCTCTCGCTCAATCTCCAGGATGTGTTCATACATCTGAAAGTATAATTAAACCAATATCATACAAGCGATACTTGAATAGTGCACAATAGACATGATAGAAGCAGATATACTGAGTTTCTTGCCAATAGAATTGAAAGAACAGGAGGAGACATCATAGTGCACATGGGTGCTATGTATGCTTACATCTTTTCTTGCTAATTTTGCAGCCAAAGTCAATGGTGTCAGTCCTTGGCGATTTTTGATGTCCAGTCGTCCACCGAGGTGATAGATCAAATCAAACATTTCCTGTAAAATAACAAGATGCATTATTATCTGACAATTTACTGGATTTTCTTGAAGGGCATTAGCTATGTAAACTTGAATTCTCCTGACATACCCATTCAATGATGAACCACGCATTCCATCAGATCAATGTTTACAGATGCAATGTACACTTCTGGTTACAACAAAATTGTCTTCATCCAACTTGTGTGCAGATTACTGAGGTGGTTTAGACAACAAATAGCACTAAAAAAAACTGGGGTGTAAGAGAAAAAAAAGTATTTAAGAACTGGAACTGGAAAAACCAGTAAAATCACACAATATGTTAATGACGACTGCAAAAAGTGCTAGTGCAACAGACCGGTGTGCTCACAATAGTCACATACCATCGGTGTATGCACCGTCATCATCATGAAAGGATTCATGGCCTTTGCCGACTGGTAGTTCTCAAATTTCTAATGGCCAAAAAGAATATTGTGACATCACTCATTTTTTCTTGTGGGGCGGGGGGGGGGGGGGGGGGAGGATTCATTGACACAACAACCACAGTGACAACAATCATGATAGAACAATGAAGAACTACATGCTACTTTATACTATACTACCAGCAGTTTATCAGTGGCAGTATTTAAGGTCAATGTTCACAAGGATGTAGAGGGAATAGGTCAGTTGTATACTACCTCTAATAGACTGCTAATAAAACAAAGCAACATTCTGTTTACATGCAAGAGTAACCAAACACAATCAAGTGCGAATACCTCACATACATGTTGTGTACCATCTTGTGAAACCGTATTGACATGAACATGTGACTTCTGTCACTTAGACAATTATATCATGCATTGACAACAAAACAGTAAAAAAGTAAACACAATTGAACCACTATGTTACTAATACTATGATGTAAAGTGGTGCTCCCTCCAGAGATTTAAGGCCCGTTGAGGTTCACCAGACTATGACAGATGCAGTCTGCACATTTTGAGGAGCATCATAGCCTCGTGGTTAACACTGCTTGCTACATTGTAGCACGCAACTGAGCCCAAGTTTAACCCCTGGGAGAACCCCGGATTGTATACCGGCCTGGTTTTCAAGGAACTAAAATTCCAGGCTCTTCATAGTCCTCTGAATGAGAAGCAAAACTGAGGTTCCGTGTGTCTGGTGACTATGTAAAAGCAAGCAAAAGACCCCACCAAGTGAGAATCATGAGTGGCTTGGTCTTCACATCTGGAGGGAGGACAACATTAATGCTGATACCTAATTGTAAAGACTTCCTTATAGCAAGTGCTAGTAGATAGTTACCTTGGGTCCAGTGAACTTTGATATAGAACAATCAAACAATGACATAGAACAACTTTATATAATGAGAAATAAATGACTCAACACACTTCTCAAGCATTATCTAACATAGAAGTATCTGTTTCATATCTGAGGTAACAGTCAATCAAATTTACTACAGAAGTCTCTCCTCTGTTTCATTTTTAAGGCAACACTTGACATATTTCATTCGGCACTTCATCATTAACTGCCTACTATATGTATGGTAACAGTGTCACATGCCTGACCACTAGATCAAGTGATGCACAAGAATAACCATACAAAGTGTACATCTTCACAACAATAACAAGAGAATGAAATTAATATAATAATTTCAAAACAAAATGAATAATAAAATGAAAGAAAAAATCCTGAATAGATGCAGTGTAATGTAGGTGCACAGTACGACTTCTTAAACATAACTTTCATGCAATAAAAAGCAGTGCATGATGTGAGTGCATTAGCCATTGCATCAAATGTATACTAACTAGACAGGTTTTGCATTGTCCTTTTAACTACACAGGGGAACTGGAAAGAAAACCAAGTAATGGAAATTCAAGAAGAAGACAGAAATATTCTTTGAAAAGCATTGGCATTTGAGTGACGAAGGACAAAGAGGATTTGAATTGGAGACTGACAAGAAAATGGGATACCAGATAGAAGTATCAAAACCCTCAGTGAAGTAGGCAGATCTTCATAGGAATGTCAAAACAGGAAAGCCAAACAGGGATGTAATCTATGCTATTCTACATAACTTATTAAACTCGATACTTGAGAAAAAATAAATACAATTAGTATGAAATAAATACCTCATCAGGAACTTGATCTAAAGTCAATGGCTCTCCTTTCGAAGGCTATAGAATGAACCACACGAAATCTAGTCAAAACATTTCCCCTAGACTAACATATGGAAAACAGGGCCATATTTAACTTTTTGGTGGGAGGGCTATAACTAACTCACTGGGGGGCTCTTTTTGTCCAAAATCTGCATGAAAACCACGTTTTCATAGACAACTGGGGGCAGTAGACCCCTCATCGCTAGATACAGCCCTGTAAATTGGTTATTAATCCTGTTAGTAAAGTTAGTCATGACAAATAATTGGTAGCATGGAACCCCCTATTAAAGCATAATCTACTTGACAGAACATTATAATCTGCCATGGATATATCTGGGCCATTTCAACTATGTTTGATCACAAGCAAGCAGCAATGTCACTGAATGGAAGAAGCAAGATATTATGTAGCATTTCACTAGTTTCAGGACCCATTTAGCTATAAGTTTTCAAGACAGGCTGTTTTGAAAATGTGCCAAAACTACCGTTTAAAATATGGAAGGGCATCACAGGAATCAACTGCTCAATGTATGACACAGCAGCAGCTAAAAAATGATTTGTGTACTAATTTCCTACCTTTTTATCATGAATGACTAGCATGTGTAAGACAGTGTTGCCGTTATTGTCTTGGACATTTGGGTCAGCCCCCTTGGCGATGAGAAGACGCACACACTCCTCTTGGCCGAGACAGGCTGCAAAGCCAAGGGCATACTCTCCCCAGTATGTATATCTGTAACGAAATATGCCTAAACTTATTTGAGCAGTCACAGCACTGAATATTTCTGAAGGAAGAAAGACTTTTCCCAGTTGGTTTATGAAATTCCATTACTTGAAAAATCTCTGTCAGCAAGTAAAATGCACTTCAATCATGCAGTTATTTATTTCGGACTTTACACTTGAATTGAATTTTTTTTGGTTTGAAAGTTGACCATCTGAAACACATAACATGGAGACTGAACATACCCTTCATAAGAAGTCTCCTTGCAGACATGAACATACTCTGAACCGGGATAATCTCTCCGGGAATCCTTCTGGTCATCAGGACAAAAGAAGCTCCCGCAGCATCTATCGTTGACGTCTGCTCCGCGGTCAAGGAAAAACTTGACCAACGCTGGATCCTCATTCACAATGGCCATGTGAAGGATAGACTCGCCTGGAAAAGAATGTGTCAGTTATGCCTTAAACTGTTGAATTTGTCTTATTGTAAAAGAGTGATCACAATACTAGGACTCATTGTGCACATCACCGACTGAATAATTGAAATTTGATAGTCTACCAATGTAGTGACAGTCTATTTCGTTGACCTGACGAAGCCGTAGTGTATCAGCACTGTATTCACTGTCCAATGTCTGGCAGGCTATGGGCCTGTGAAAGAGTGACCTCATGGGGACAATGTGGTTTCATTTTTTCAACTGACTGCATTCTTCAGGACGTTCCGATTCACTTTAAACATTTACCATAGTATTCCTCAGACAGGTAGATATCTTTGATTAAGTTTGGGAATATCCTGAGCAGTCTCTTTGCTAGGTCAGCATGGGTTGACGTGGAGTTCAACAGGCACATATGTAATGCGGTCTCCCCTACTGCTCCGATCTTGTCAATTTGCCAACACAAAAATCTGTATTTTTTTCCTGAGAATAAAATAAAAACTTTTCTAAGCAATTGAAGGTAAAAGACAAGAAGGTTAACTTCTGCTAAAAATATCAGACATTGAGACAACAATTCTGGTGTTCCCACAGAATTCCATTCTTCTTCTCTTAGTTGAGAATAACAACCATATATGTATGCTGTGACTCTCAATTAGCCTATAATCTTGAATGATTCTGAGAGTTCTGAGAACCTACGTGGTTTTTGGGAAACATGATTTCCATGCTGATCAGTGACAAGGTTGACCATGGCAACACTATCATTCTCCGGTTTCGGCTCCTCCACTTTCAATGACTGGCGATCCTTGTTACGAATCTTGACCAAATCTGCGATTGGTACCAACTCCCCTTCTCCACCATTGTACAGGAATGGCTTCACCCCTGTACGAATCTTCTCATCAATCTCGCGATAATCTTTAGTGCGACTCGCCTTTTTCATCAACTCAACTAGTTCACCACCGCCTTGCATATTTATCAATTTGTACAAACTATGTGAATTGGAGCCATCGCCTGCCGCTTGCTGCTTCACCCCTTGGCTCACAACACTCTTCGAGTTCCCCATTGTGCTCGTGCACCTTTAATTGAACGATATTATTCGTAAAAAAGAAGCATTTTCAGCTTATCAGAATGAAAATTAATTTTCTCCCTGATTTTCTCAAACCACGGCGGCCATTTGTAAACAAATAGTGTGCGCATGCTCAGTCCGAATTGCGGTTCTTTCGCTCCCTGACCTTTTCGTTCCAAGTCCTTTCGCTCCAAATCGAAGTCCTTTCGCTCCCTGGGACTGAGAAGTACGGTCGATGTTAGCAGGTCATATGATCTTTGATTTCTCGGGAAATGAAATTGTAAACAAACGCACGTGCGCAGTTCAAATGAGTGTTTTGAAAAGGGACTATAGATAGGAGCTGGTCAAGCTGTGATCTAACGGTCGTCAGCACCATGTTTGGGGTTCATGGAATAACTCGTCCCCCGTCCCCCCCCCTAAAATGGGGGAAATTCCCACCCCAAGACGGGGTAAATTTTTTATTTTAAGTAATCGCGTAGTTCCACTGTTTTAGCTCAGATGGCGCCAGCTGGGGTCCTGTCAAAATCATTGATGAGAAGGACCATCAGTGATTACTGTCTTTCTGCTTTCATCATTGTCCTCGCATGTTTTAGGGGCAAAGAAGCATCATGATCACCCATCTGACTACTCCGGAAGCTCAAACGAGACAACCTGACATTTCTGATCTGAACTCAGCACAAAAGATTTTTTTCATGTTTTCACTTGAGTATCGACTGCATGCTTATACATGTAATCAAAAATATATAAAGTTAAACGTAGTCTTGTTAGGGGGACGGATTGAGGCCAATCCACTGTTCACCGGAATTTACTCAACTGGTCTCGGTGCTCGTCAATACGTGAATAATGTCACTTTATTGTAGTTGAAGCAGTCTGGGGCACTTCATTCAATAAATATAGCGCATACATTGGGAGGATCTTTAATACACTTTTTAATAGGACATAAGTTCTTGGTAACAGCCTTTCGCCAATTATCTCAGGCCCGGAACGGATTTGGAATTGCCCTGCAAAAATTCTCCTTCTTGCGACATGATGTTCAGAGGAATTTTCAAGGTAAGGACCATGGGGAGGGAGTGAGGGTCCTAAAATGATTCCTCTCATGATCACCTGACACTTTGAATTCCAACTTGGGTCACGTACAGCATAAATTCGGCCACAGGCTAGTACATCTGACGTATAAGACAACAACATTATATTCCCAGTGGTGCCGTTTGGAAACCTAAGATCTTATAATATCCTATGCACCTCATATAGGCCTACTGAAACCTTTGCTAATAACTGGAAAGAGTTCCTACTTGGTTCCACCATAGTCTATCAATAAATTGAAAGACTCTGGGTCCATATCGTGCATGGCTCCCAGTCATGCTGGCCTCTGCCATTGACCAATGTCTTTTATATGTGGATCAATCATCTTTTCTTTTTATGAGGTTGTATTCTCTCTTCAGTCTTGCAAGAGCATTGACAGCATTCTGCTGATCTGCATTATGTTACTCTTCACGTGGAACATGCTGAAACTCTACGCCAAAATGAATGCGGGGACCTCATCAAGAATATTACAAAGGAAAGCAAGTTTTCCGAGTGAAACAAATATCTCGATGAACCAACATGAAGCAAGGTATAATGGACAGAACCTGAGATATGTTTTGAACAGCCCAGATCTGTGCAGACGACATGGCCAGGCTGATTACGTCACGCTTGTCATTCTTGTCATCACGAGTGCACCCTATTTCAAAGCCAGACAAAACTGGAGAAATTCTGTTCAGATTCGAGAACATAAAAAAGTTCGTGTTTTGTTTGTAGTTGAGAAACCGCAAAATGATACCATTGCGGCCAAGCTGAAGGAAGAACACAGACAATTTGGTGATGTCATTTGTATGAATTTCGCAGCAGACAACAAGGTGGCTGAAAGTTTGCGCTGCCTTTCTGGTTTGCGCTGGATTCAAAACTTCTGCCCACAGACTGGGTATGTCCTCATCGCTAGGATGAATGCAATGGTGATGGTGTCCACCGTTTTAGAATACTTAGATAAATTGCCTCCGAGTGAGAAAGAGACTTTGTATTCGGGGGTTGTCGTTCACCGAAATGCTTTGGTAAAGCGGTCTGGACAATGGGCAGTGACCAAGGAGGAGTGGCCCAATGGCACCTACCCCGATTACATTCAGTACGATGTCATCTTCTTGTCTGGGAAGTCCGCAAGCATCATGGCAGATACGTCAAGAAAAACTGAAGTCTTCAAAATTCCAGACGTTTATTTCGGAATTCTAGCCAAGGAGGCGAAAGATCGGATTATTGCTTCAGAAGCAATTATTGGCTCAGTTTTACGACATGAGAATGTGAAGGACGAATTTACAGACTTCTGCAAAATGACAAAGTTTCTTTATATCATTGCTGATAATCCTGACCAGGACATGCAGAAAGGTTGGGATACACTTAGAGACCGAAAGGAGTTGTTGTGTCAATATTCATAACGCCGCAATGTCTTCATCGATGTGTGTCGGGATGTTTGTATGGCGAGAATTGTACCGATCACCAAGATGAACAAGCATTTTCCCTTACTGCACGTCTAGTCTCCTGGAGAATACCAATGGACCCCTAGCTACTGCCTAACACAGAGGTTCTGTTCTACTACTCCCATCACGATTTATGACTATATTCCCAAAGTGACGTCATTCCCAAAGTGACGCCTGTAAACGAGACACCGAAAATGTAGTTTAAACAGGTCACCTATAGGCCTACTTGTAAACGTGATGTGATGGATAGGATCTTTCTTTAGTCTTTATTTCGGCATTCAATTCAATTTAATTCATTCTCAAATTGATTAAAAATACATGAACGATATTAAATGACTAACGCTTCAGTGGCTTTATCACTATAGTTTTTGCGACTGGATGGTTTTAGGATGGATGAAAGGAACAAGGACAAGGACAAGGCCGTGGACAGTGGTGAAGGTAAGCTAGATGTTGTATTGTACGCGCCGGTCACCGATCCAAAGGTTGACCGCGCTCAGACGTTGCTTAACTTCCACTCTGGGGCCAACGCGCCAACCACTGGGCCATACAGGAATTCCCTCATGGCCGGCGGGTAAAGCCGTGCCATATACCTGGGGGTACTATACAGATGTCTTACATGATGACCCCTCACTATCCTACGAATAGACCCAGACCGTGCCGTCGCGATCGCCTATCGCGGCAACTCAATGTGGTCTAAACTTTAGACCTTTCCATATCAGCCATGCGCCGAGAACAGATTAAAATTAAAATCATTTTAATGACTTCACACACATACTATTCAAACATGCCCTATTGCCATACATGTGAATTTGATTAACCTCCACATGTAACGTTTCTTGCTTAAAGGGGGAGATCGCTCAAGCCTGTGTATGGTCCACCGTGAATCTCTCCTGATTAACGCCCCATATCTCTCCGTCAGTGTCCTCCACAACATTCTTTTCCCATCATTTCTAGTTTCATTCTGGTGTTCCTCCCGGTTCGGTCTTGCCGTCATAGGCTTCCTAGGATTCATCAACCTGTTTGCCCTGCGCGTCAATATGAGCGTGGCATTGGTATGCATGGTCAACCACACCAGCTCACTGGATGTGAACGTCACGGCAGGACAGCTGAATGCGACGGAGGTGACGCAGTGTAGATTTACGTCAAGCAGTAAAGATGATAAGGTGAATATCCCCATAATGTGACTTTGACACACAAAACTGAGGTCCCTTGGCCTGGGCAACCAGAAGACCCACCATGAGTAGTTTGCTCTGGCGGGAGACGGAGTCGCTGGGGGCCGACTGACACCTGGCCGTAGTGGAACGCAAAAACGGTTATCCCACCTTGGAGGAGCGATAACCCCTTGAGCAACACGCCATAGAGCAAAGCGAACGCTTCGATGATTTGACGATTTGAAATTATACGATTTTCTCTTTTTCAAGGCAGGCGAATTCAACTGGGATAAGGTGACACAAGGTCTGATCCTTGGCAGCTTCTACTGGGGATGCATCGTCACCCAGTTGCCGGGCGGGTTGTTAGCCTCTAGGTTTGGCGGCAAGAGGGTGTTCGGTTGGTGCATGTTTGGATGCGCGTTGGCCAATCTCCTAACCCCTGTTGGCGCGAGGACCCACGTGGTCTTCCTTATGGTACTGAGAGTGATCGGAGGACTTGGACAGGTACGATTGTTTCCTGTCAAGTACTCAGGTAGTGAAAGAGTTCAACATTAGCAATTGCCGTATCTGCATCCCATTTTGCAACATTTGTGCGGGTTACAAGCGAAAATAAGCGACAGACTTTAACTGTTATTCCACCTCTTCTTCCAATACTCATTTCTTAGCATTCGGCATCAAGTCAGTAAAACTATATGAAAAAAAGCCAACGGGTGCTTCATGACTTGCGCGCACGGGCATTTTGTCGCCATGTGCAGATTCGCAGAAAGGGCGAAGATCACCTGGCCCTGCGGCATGACGACCAATATCAATCATAGCCATGGCCGTTCCTTGGATGTGTCTTATTTTCAGGGCGTAGTTTGGCCGGCCATGCACACTCTATGGGCAAGCTGGGCGCCACCACTTGAACGAAGCAAGCTGGCCGGGTTCACATATGCGGGTAAGGCACTGCGTCAATGTCAAACTGATAACGACCATGGTTGTGACCGCTGACCGCATCGAAAGGGGGTTGTGACCGGGACAAGAAACAAGTTATGACAAGCGATATTCGACAAATTGATGACTCGTGATAGAGTTTACGCTAGGGATGAGGCGGAGGCCGTCATTTAATTCCCGTTCTGATGTTATTTCCATAATGACCATGATGACGTCCTAGTGATTTGAAAAACCGCCAGATTTGTCATCATGCAGTGGCTGCTGTGGGCCTTTGATTCGAAATCTCTTTACAAAACCATTTTAGAAATAATGCTTTTCTCAACACTTGTATACTACTAATTTGACAGGCTCTCAAGTTGGAAACATTCTGACGTTTCCCTTGGCTGGGCTTCTATGCGAATACGGCTTTGATGGAGGTTGGGCCAGCATCTTCTACATCACGGGGGCCACATGCGTGGTTTGGTTTCTTGCCTGGATGTTGCTGGCCTTCGATACCCCGGCTGAGCACCCCCGGATTAGCGTAGAGGAGAGAGACTATATTGAGAACTCGCTGAAGGGGCAGATGGAGGCGGACACAATGAAGGTAGGAGGTCAATGCTCCGGTTTCTCCTACATTTCGTCACATGACGCCCTTCGGGACAAGCAATATGACAATCCTTTTATCTAAAGGGCTGGTATTTGATGATCTAGGCTTGATTCTGAATTGATGCCTATGCATGTTAGACTCCCTGGGCAGCCCATCGCGGCATCCTCATTTGGTCTCCTTACGGTTAGGGTGAGGAACGAGGCCGGTCCACTGCGTCCGGAGTGTAATGCATGTTGTCTTGCCTCTCTAACCAACACCAAGACTGGTGAAACGTTGGCCAAACGGTGCCGGATTGCTTCTTAATGCTTCAATCGGTCTTCAGATATCAGAGAGAGAGAGCTCTAAGTGACCGCCCGCTCATTGAAATTCTTGGGTTATCTTCGTTTAGTTTCCTTGCAGAAAATGTCAATCCCATGGTTTGCGTTTTTCAAATCTCCCCCAGTGTGGGCGATAGTTGTGGCTCATACCTGTGGTAACTGGGGAACGTACACCTTCCTCTCCAACACGCCGACATACATGAGGGAGGTGCTCAAATTTGATATCAAAGCGGTAAGATATGTCTGAATCAAAAATATTGATAAAAAAACATCTCAGAAGAATTAAAATTAGCTTGGTATTTGCTCTGTTGGCTTACTGGGGCATCCTGTTTACTTGTATTAAGAGCATCGGTCCACTGGATACCGTGCTGTGCAAGTTCGAACGCATTAGTAGAAGTAAGAAGGTGATATACTCATCTTCCAATTCATGCCTCTCCTGGCTGAACGGTGGTTGCTTTAGAAACTACCCCAATGTTTCCACCGTTCCCTTGTCTCTGTTTTAAAAAAGACCTCCACTTTTCTTTCAGAATGGGGTTTTCTCTTCGCTACCCTTTGTTGGATTCGCCATCCTGATCAACGCTACTGGCTTCTTGGCTGATTTTCTGAGGTCAAGGGCATTAGTCAGCACAACCATGTGCAGAAAGATCTTCAACTCATTGGGTAAGATGTACATACGTCCAGTCCTGTTGCCGAGTCTACATCATAGTGTCAGTCTTTGGTTGTGACAGCAAGTTATCTAGATGTTTAACTGCTTGCTTAATATGTCATTGTCCCAACTCGACAGTCCCTGTTTAAACAAGGAGACAGTCTCCTTCTGCTTGAGACTGTTCTGGATCAATCTCTGTCACAACCAACACGTTTTCGTCTCCAATATAAAGCAGATAATACATGTAGTTCAGTCAACGACATCTTTCGTCTCCAAGAAGGACAGTCTGTTTTGCCAAAGATGGCATTTCCTCAGGAATATTACATAGTTGTTGATATACGCTTCTCTGTTCTGTCCTGATCATACCCACCTCCACTTATCTTATCATTGTAACGATTGGACACTAGCTCAATCACAATATGTAAGTTTCATCCTTCCCAGGTATGCTAGTCCCAGCAGCTCTTGTCCTGGTCCTAGGCTACATTGACTGCAGCACCCCTTATACAGCTGTGGCCCTTCTAACTATAGGAGTGGCATTCACAGGGTGTACAGTTGGAAGTGGATTTGTTGTCAATCATGTCGATATCGCTCCAAAATATGCAGGGATATTATTTGGGATTTCAAATACAGCTGCAACAATTCCTGGATTCCTCGCTCCTTACGTCATAGGGGTTCTCACGAATGAAAATGTGAGTATGATCTTTATGATAGTTCACCATGTACACATATATCTTGAGTGGTCCGGTCTTTGAAGTTCTATCAACAGGCAAATTGAGCAGCAAGTATCTGGTTGTGACAAGAAGTTATGCATCAAGAATTTCAACTGCCCAATAATTCTTCTGATCAAAACGTCCTTCGATTTTCTGTCTGAAATGTGGTTCTTCTGGTTGTTTTCAGGAAAGCGAAGGCCAGTGGCGGATTGTTTTCTACATAGCAGCTGGGATCTACACATTTGGTGCCTTATTTTACATCATTTTTGGCAGTGGAGACATCCAAAGCTGGGCAATGGAAGACATTACCACGCCACACAATGATGCCGAGGAAGACCATCTTTGGATACAGGAACCAATCCATAACAAGACAGATTCATCTCAGCTGTAGAACCGCAATGGAGCTAGATTGGGGACGCACAGGGCTAGATGCAATGGACAATGCAGGGCAGCATGTCATAGTAAATAGGAACCAACCAAAGGAATCACCACACACAGCTGTCACAACGGACAATGATAATGACAGTAAAACACAATAGCCTTGTATAATAAAAGTTATTTTAATTTTAATTCATTAAAATACAACTTGGTGAACTTGATGGAAAACTTTGAACAAGAAATGATGATGAGCAGATATGATAACAATTCCAAGACACGTTCTGAAACAATGAGACCCCACAGCAACTTCTAGCATCAATGAGAACAGGTAGAGAAGTTAAGAAAAGAGTATCATACCTCGAGTATTGTGTCGTATTATTCCATCAATTAACGATTTTAGCAGAAAAGAATATTCACTATCTTTGTAAAATATCTCCAATTCAAAAATAAAAAATAGCAAGGACAGTGGATTGTTTTTTCTGCAATGACTTTAACACCTTCAGCGCCGAACTACGTAGATCTACGTGGCCGAAATCCCCCTCCCCTTTGAGCTGTTTATCGGAGTCTCATGAACTTCATGAAAGAACTACGCCATCGCCATCTTCAGGGCAAGGGGGAACTGAAAGACCAAACGGTATTTTCAGTTCCTACTTTGCCCTGAAGATGGAGATGGCGAAGTTCTTTCATGAAGTCCATGAGACTTCGATAACCAGCTCAAAGAGGGGGGATTTGAGCCACGTAGATCTACGTGGTTCGGCGCTGAAGGTGTTAACTACAGCGATACAGTTAGGATTGACCCCACCCTCTTCCCTTAGTACACAAAGACACGTACAAAGACATGTACACAAAAAGAGACTTCCAGTCATTCTCCCACCCATTTTCTAGTTTCACCAATCTAAGACTACGTGTAGTTGATTAATTAGTACAACCTGAAACAGCCCACGTCTGAACCCAGCTGGAATTGATATAGGATCACTAATCAACCCTTGCACAATTTCCATATTGACTCATCTACTGGAAGGAAGTGAATGCTTTGTCTCCAAAGGACAGAACATGCAGGCAATAACATGCAGAATGAAATGATCACTAGAATCAGCAGTAATTAAAACACATTCATGACTACCAGATCTGAAGGAAAACAACTTTACGAGATTTACAAGGTCAATTCTCCAGAGGTAGAATGGAAGTTCATAACAAGACCGATCCCACTATTTTAAAGATAGGTCAGTACACAAATCCAATGAAACTTCCTCCTCGCACATATTTTGACAGATTCACCATTTACAACACAATGTTCGTGCCGATCAAAATGTTCGTTGTCTGATTTCTTACACAGCCCCTTAACTGAATTCCTGAACAGCATTGACCATAATACTTTCTACTTTGCAACCCAATACGAGTAGGCCTAATCGTGTGCAGTAAGCACAATAGCTCTCTGGACCTCACCCTGGACAAGCATTTTTCTGACCTCACTACAGAGGCCCTTGCTGTGACATGACTGTAGTACACACACAATGGTAGAACGTTAGCATCGTCGTAGTTCCACCTATCATAAAACCCCGTGTTTTTTCAAGACCCGTGTCTTCACCGTGTGTCAAAAAACCCGGGGCGCACTTTAATACACCAATCAGTGGTGTTAGATAATGGTTAATAGCCCCGGCGACAGGTGCGCTGTAGGTAGGGAGCTCTCCTGTGTTTCTTTCCCGTTGGAGGGGGCGCAATACCGAGGCAACTACACCGCGCCATCTGTCGCCGGATCTTAGAACTTGCAATTGCCGTGTCTATTCAGATTCCACCTATCAAAAAACCCGTCGATGGGGCTAATAGACACGGGGATTTGACACACGGGTCTATTTAGACACGGCAATTCATAAGTGTAAGCGCAAAAGACACGGGGATTTGATAGGTGGAAGTACGACTATAAGTACATGTAATCACAATATGCCAGAGTAATCAAAATACGATTTTAAATAGAAATAGTTTAGATCTTCTGGTAGTTTGATTCAACTCGAGGAGAATCGAACTCCCAGAAGATTTGAACTGTTTCTGAAAGGATATAAAAATATAAAGGATCGCTGTAATGAACATGTACATTGTACACTCAACAAAGAGATGCCAGAGTGAACGCTTTAGAAGTAGAGGAAATAATCATTACGACATGACAAATCATACTTCTTTGTTTTTGGTCGCATCCACTGACTTATGTGTTCCTGGCCCACATAAAGAAGAGCACTATATTTTTTAATCTATTAAAATGCACAACAGCTGCACATCAACCGGTGTATACAGAGTATTAAATGACTAACGCTTCAGTGTCATCATCACTATAACTTTTGCGACTGGATGGTTTTAGGATGGATGAAAGGAACAAGGACAAGGACAAGGCCGTGGACAGTGGTGAAGGTAAGCTAGATGTCTTACATTATGACCCCTCACTATCCTACGAATAGACCCAGACCGTGCCGTCGCGATCGCCTATCGCGGCAACTCAATGTGGTCTAAACTTTATACCTTTTCATATCAGCCATGCGCCGAGTACAGATTAAAATAAAAATAATTTTACTGACTTCACACACATACTATTCAAACATGCCCTATTGTCATACATGTGAATTTGATTAACCTCCACATGTAACGTTATTTGCAAAAAGGGGGAGATCGCTCAAGCCTGTGTATGGTCCCCCGTGAATCTCTCCTGATTAACGCCCCATGTCTCTCCGTCAGTGTCCTCCACAACATTCTTTTCCCATCATTTCTAGTTTCATTCTGGTGTTCCTCCCGGTTCGGTCTTGCCGTCATAGGCTTCCTAGGATTCATCAACCTGTTTGCCCTGCGCGTCAATATAAGCGTGGCATTGGTATGCATGGTCAACCACACCAGCTCACTGGATGTGAACGTCACGGCAGGACAGCTGAATGCGACGGAGGTGACGCAGTGTAGATTTACGTCAAGCAGTAAAGATGATAAGGTGAATATTCCCATAATGTGACTTTGACACGCAAAACCGAGGTCCCTTGGCCTGGGCAACCAGAAGACCCACCATGAGTACAGTAGTTTGCTTTGGCGGGAGACGGAGTCGCTGGGGGCCAACTGACACCTGGCCGTAGTGGAACGCAAAAACGGTTATCCCACCTTGAAGGAGCGATAAACCCTGGAGCAACACGCCATAGAGCAAAGCGAACGCTTCGATGATTTGACGATTTGAAAGTATACGATTTTCTCTTTTTCAAGGCAGGCGAATTCAACTGGGATAAGGTGACGCAAGGTCTGATCCTTGGCAGCTTCTACTGGGGATACATCGTCACCCAGTTGCCGGGCGGGTTGTTAGCCTCTAGGTTTGGCGGCAAGAGGGTGTTCGGTTGGTGCATGTTTGGATGCGCGTTGGCCAACCTCCTAACCCCTGTTGGCGCGAGGACCCACGTGGTCTTCCTTATGGTACTGAGAGTGATCGGAGGACTTGGACAGGTACGATTGTTTCCTGTCAAGTACTCAGGTAGTGAAAGAGTTCAACATTAGCAATTGCCGTATCTGCATCCCATTTTGCAACATTTGTGCGGGTTACAAGCGAAAATAAGCGACAGACTTTAACTGTTATTCCAACTCTTTTTCCATTACTCATTTCTTATTATTCGGCATCAAGTCAGTAAAACTATATGAAAAAAAGCCAACGGGTGCTTCATGACTTGCGCGCACGGGCATTTTGTCGCCATGTGCAGATTCGCAGAAAGGGCGAAGATCACCTGGCCCTGCGGCATGACGACCAATGTCAATCATAGCCATGGCCGTTCCTTGGATGTGTCTTATTTTCAGGGCGTAGTTTGGCCGGCCATGCACACTCTATGGGCAAGCTGGGCGCCACCACTTGAACGAAGCAAGCTGGCCGGGTTCACATATGCGGGTAAGGCACTGCGTCAATGTCAAACTGATAACGACCATGGTTGTGACCGCTGACCGCATCGAAAGGGGGTTGTGACCGGGACAAGAAACAAGTTATGACTAGCGATATTCGACAAATTGATGACTCGTGATAGAGTTTACGCTAGGGAGGAGGCGGAGGCCGTCATTTCATTCCCGTTCTGATGTTATTTCCATAATGACCATGATGACGTCCTAGTGATTTGAAAAACCGCCAGATTTGTCATCATGCAGTGGCTGCTGTGGGCCTTTGATTCGAAATCTCTTTACAAAACCATTTTAGAAATAATGCTTTTCTCAACACTTGTATACTACTAATTTGACAGGCTCTCAAGTTGGAAACATTCTGACGTTTCCCTTGGCTGGGCTTCTATGCGAATACGGCTTTGATGGAGGTTGGGCCAGCATCTTCTACATCACGGGGGCCACATGCGTGGTTTGGTTTCTTGCCTGGATGTTGCTGGCCTTCGATACCCCGGCTGAGCACCCCCGGATTAGCGTAGAGGAGAGAGACTATATTGAGAACTCGCTGAAGGGGCAGATGGAGGTGGACACAATGAAGGTAGGAGGTCAATGCTCCGGTTTCTCCTACATTTCGTCACATGACGCCCTTCGGGACAAGCAATATGACAATCCTTTTATCTAAAGGGCTGGTATTTGATGATCTAGGCTTGATTCTGAATTGTTGCCTATGCATGTTAGACTCCCTGGGCAGCCCATCGCGGCATCCTCATTTGGTCTCCTTACGGTTAGGGTGAGGAACGAGGCCGGTCCACTGCGTCCGGAGTGTAATGCATGTTGTCTTGCCTCTCCAACCAACACCAAGACTGGTGAAACGTTGGCCAAACGGTGCCGGATTGCTTCTTAATGATTCAATCGGTCTTCAGAAATCAGAGAGAGAGAGCTCTAAGTGACCGCCCGCTCATTGAAATTCTTGGGTTATCTTCGTTAAGTTTCCTTGCAGAAAATGTCAATCCCATGGTTTGCGTTTTTCAAATCTCCCCCAGTGTGGGCGATAGTTGTGGCTCATACCTGTTGTAACTGGGGAACGTACACCTTCCTCTCCAACACGCCGACATACATGAGGGAGGTGCTCAAGTTTAATATCAAAGCGGTAAGATATGTCTGAATCAAAAATATTGATAAAAAAACATCTCAGAAGAATTAAAATTAGCTTGGTATTTGCTCTGTTGGCTTACTGGGGCATCCTGTTTACTTGTATTAAGAGCATCGGTCCACTGGATACCGTGCTGTGCAAGTTCGAACGCATTAGTAGAAGTAAGAAGGTGATATACTCATCTTCCAATTCATGCCTCTCCTGGCTGAACGGTGGTTGCTTTAGAAACTACCCCAATGTTTCCACCGTTCCCTTGTCTCTGTTTTAAAAAAGACCTCCACTTTTCTTTCAGAATGGGGTTTTCTCTTCGCTACCCTTTGTTGGATTCGCCATCCTGATCAACGCTACTGGCTTCTTGGCTGATTTTCTGAGGTCAAGGGCATTAGTCAGCACAACCATGTGCAGAAAGATCTTCAACTCATTGGGTAAGATGTACATACGTCCAGTCCTGTTGCCGAGTCTGCATCATAGTGTGAGTCTTTGGTTGTGACAGCAAGTTATCTAGATGTTTAACTGCTTGCTTAATATGTCATTGTCCCAACTCGACAGTCCCTGTTTAAACAAGGAGACAGTCTCCTTCTGCTTGAGACTGTTCTGGATCAATCTCTGTCACAACCAACACGTTTTCGTCTCCAATATAAAGCAGATAATACATGTAGTTCAGTAAACGACATCTTTCGTCTCCTAGAAGGACAGTCTGTTTTGCCAAAGATGGCATTTCCTCAGGAATATTATATAGTTGTTGATATACGCTTCTCTGTTCTGTCCTGATCATACCCACCTCCACTTATCTGTTATCATTGTAACGATTGGACACTAGCTCAATCACAATATGTAAGTTTCATCCTTCCCAGGTATGCTAGTCCCAGCAGCTCTTGTCCTGGTCCTAGGCTACATTGACTGCAGCACCCCTTATACAGCTGTGGCCCTTCTAACTATAGGAGTGGCATTCACAGGGTGTACAGTTGGAAGTGGATTTGTTGTCAATCATGTCGATATCGCTCCAAAATATGCAGGGATATTATTTGGGATTTCAAATACAGCTGCAACAATTCCTGGATTCCTCGCTCCTTACGTCATAGGGGTTCTCACGAATGAAAATGTGAGTATGATCTTTATGATAGTTCACCATGTACACATATATCTTGAGTGGTCCGGTCTTTGAAGTTCTATCAAGAGGCAAATTGAGCAGCCTGTATCTGGTTGTGACAAGAAGTTATGCAACAAGAATTCCAACTGCCCAATAATTCTTATCAAAACGTCTTTCGATTTTCTGCCTGAAATATGGTTTTTCTGGTTGTTTTCAGCAAAGCGAAGGCCAGTGGCGGATTGTTTTCTACATAGCAGCTGGGATCTACACATTTGGTGCCTTATTTTACATCATTATTGGCAGTGGAGACATCCAAAGCTGGGCAATGGAAGAGATTACCACACCACACAATGATGGCGAGGAAGATCATCTTTGGACACAGGAACCAATCCATAACAAGACAGATTCATCTCAGCTGTAGAACAACAATGGAGCTAGATTGGGGACGCACAGGGCCTATATGCAATGGACAATGCAGGGCAGCATGTCATAGTAAATAGGAACCAACCAATGGAATCATCACACACAGCTGTCACAACGGAGAATGATAATGACAGTAAAACACAATAGCCTTGTATAATAAAAGTTATTTTAATTTTAATTCATTAAAATACAACTTGGTGAACTTGATGGAAAACTTTGAACAAGAAATGATGATGAGCAGATATGATAACAATTCCAAGACACGTTCTGAAACAATGAGACCCCACAGCAACTTCTAGCATCAATGAGAACAGGAAGAGAAGTTAAGAAAAGAGTATCATACCTAGAGTATTGTGTCGTATTATTCCATCAATTAACGATTTTAGCAGAAAAGAATATTCACTATCTTTGTAAAATATCTCCAATTCAAAAATAAAAAATAGCAAGGACAGTGGATTGTTTTTTCTGCAATGACTTTAACACCTTCAGCGCCGAACCACGTAGATCTACGTGGCCAAAATCCCCCTCCCTTTGAGCTGTTTATCGGAGTCTCACAAGGGAGCCTCGCGGACTTCATGAAAGAACTACGCCATCGCCATCTTCAGGGCAAGGTAGGAACTGAAAATACCGTCAAAATACCGTTTGGTCTTTCAAGTTCCTCCCTTACCCTGAAGATGGCGATGGCGTAGGTCAAAACTTTAAATGACTTCATGAAAGAACTACGCCATCTTCAGGGCAAGGCAAGAACTGAAAAGATCGTTTGGTATTTTCAGTTCCTTTTTGCCCTGAAGATGGCGATGGCGTAGTTCTTTCATGAAGTCCATGAGACTCCGATAACCAGCTCAAAGAGGGGGATTTGCGCCACGGAGATCTGCGTGGTTCGGCGCTGAAGGTGTTAACTACAGCGATACAGTTAGGATTGACCCCACCCTCTTCCCTTAGTACACAAAGACACGTACAAAGACATGTACACAAAAAGAGACTTCCAGTCATTCTCCCACCCATTTTCTAGTTTCACCAATCTAAGACTAGTCGATTAATTAGTACAACCTGAAACAGCCCACGTCTGAACCCAGCTGGAATTGATATAGGATCACTAATTAACCCTTGCACAATTTCCATATTGACTCATCAACTGGAAGGAAGTGAATGCTTTGTCTCCAAAGGACAGAACATGCAGGCAATAACATGCAGAATGAAATGATCACTAGAATCAGCAGTAATTAAAACACATTCATAACTACCAGATCTGAAGGAAAACAACGTTACGAGATCTACAAGGTCAATTCTCCAGAAGTAGAATGGAAGTTCATAACAAGACCAATCCCATGTGTTTTAAAGATAGGTCAGTACACAAATCCAATGAAACTTCCTCCTCTCGCATATTTTGACAGGTTCACCCTTTATAACACAATGTTAGTGCCGATCAAAATGTTCGTTGTCTGATTTCTCACATAGCCCCTTAATTGAATTCCTGAACAGCATTGACCATAATACTTTCTACTTTGCAACCCAATACGAGTAGGCCTACGCGTAAGCACAATAGCTCTCTGGACAATCAACCTCACCCTGGACAATCATTTTTCTGACCTCACCACAGAGGCCCTTGCTGTGACATGACTGTAGTACACACACAATGGTAGAACGTTAGCATCCCACTCCCAGTTTCTCAGATGAGATTCTACAATAGTATTAATTCTAAGAAAGTAATTTTTAAAATTTTGTATTGATGAGGCACCCAGCAAATATATAAGTAATCACAATATGCCAGAGTAATCAAAATACGATTTTAAATAGAAATAGTTTAGATCTTCAGGTAGTTTTCTTCAAGTCGAGGAGAATCGAACTCCCAGAAGATTTGAACTGTTTCTGAGAGGATATTAAAAGATAAAGGATTGCTGTAATGAACATTGTACACTCAACAAAGAGATGCCAGAGTGAACGCTTTAGAAGTAGAGGAAATAATCATTACGACATGACAAATCATACTTCTTTGTTTTTGGTCGCATCCACTGACTTATGTGTTCCTGGCCCACATAAAGAAGAGCACTATATTTTTTAATCTATTAAAATGCACAACAGCTGCACATCAACAATAACATCAATTCAGCAACTGCAACCAACATCATAGAAAAAATAACTATCTATACATATATACAAATGTAAAAGTTAAAATGGTTACATTTTTTCTTCACATAGCTATGAGAGTAGGCACATTAAAATAGCATCTGTAAATCGATGACCCACATAATACATTATATTATACAATTGGTTATACTGAGATACTGAGGATTCCTTCCTCACTTCGTATCATATCGTAAAGCCAAGTACGATAGTCATACCACAACTGAAACAAAACATTCGTGGAAAGGATCCACCAGACACAAATATAAATTCCTTGAAAGAACATTATTTGCTCACGAACATTAGCTATTGATCTATGAGACTTACCAGACATGTCTTTCTTACTGGCAGCAATATGATGTACCATTTTATACCTCCAGCCAGGGTTATTCAGTCAAGTCACCTCCTTGGCATTGGATGATATGAATAAAGACTAGAAAATGCTATTGCTTCAATTTTGTACAAAAAGGCCTAGTGAAAATGTACATGAAGTTATAGATAATACTTTTGCTAGAATTTATTCATATCAGTCCTGAACTGAGAATGTTCTCCCTATGTTCAGCCAAGGTGATCTGTTCTCCCTATGCTGAGCCAAGGTGATCTATTGCTAAGTTGGCTACTCAATTTCTTTTGACCAACTGGGCCCAGGCCTAATATTTATTTACAGAAGAGTAATTTTAGATCCAACATTACTAACCAACACCCTATTATCAATATCTATTATGCAGTACAAACCAGTCCCAGCAGAGTATACATGTAAGTTGTGTGCTGCAGGAGGTATTTGCCACGTAAGGGCTCTAAACTCCTTTATGCTTGTGACTCATTACTTGATAAAGGCAACTAAAGACAAAATCTGAGGAGAACATGTAACATAAGCATCATAAACAAATATTATCACATTAAAAACCAAATTTCAAAACAATAGCACCAAATGAGTTTGGGGGTAAGATTTTAACGAAACATTTTAGCATCAACATAAATTAATGCAAAGAAGAGTATTCTCTGGTTCAAGATGTCGAAAAATTAAGCCTCGGGCGCTAGAGAAACATATGTCGAAGGCAGATTCTTACCACAATATATACCAGAGTATTAAACAAACATACCAAAGTATGTGAATGAGGTTCAACCTCTGCCAGTTCTCACAAAATGAAATCATGCTTGAGAAAGCTAATAAACATAAAATAAACGATTGTTCTGGATGTGAGACAGATCAAGTACGCCACCTGGAACTTATCATTTGGTATAATGTTAGATTTGAGGGTGAGCACCCAAAACCAGTTAACTTTTCCACTGTCCCCCTAGACTTGCACCCTTCGACATAATGGCTTTGGGTGCCAACACACAAGATTACCTCAGCAGTCTGGTCAACACAGGTGCTTTCAAATTGCTCCAAATTTGTTGAAGGTGAGCTTAAGTTTGAAGACTGCCCCTTTAGTCTTGAGACCGATGGTATTTTCAATACCAAGATTCTCTCAATACATTTTTGAAGAATATACAACAATAAAGACAATGGAATGTTAAAAACTAATTCTATAACATTATGAAATGTATTGGACACTACAATTACCGATATCATTATGCAAAAAGTGACTTAGAGTTTATCAGTAAATGATGAAGACAATTGGTTAAAGGAGGCAGCAAGTCGTACTCTTGGTTTTCTTTGGTGCTTCTTCACTTTTGATTTTGGCTATTGGATCCATTTTTCCATTCTTCTTGCCATGTTCCTTATTAATCTTGTTTTTTCTCTCCTCTTGACTTGATCCAACCTGCAAAAGAAATGTCACATGGACTTATGTTTTTTTTCTGTCATCACCTAGTCATCGTTCTTTGCTTGATCTGATATTGAGCAACGCCAAGCTGAACACTATATGCTGTTATCTATATCAAATCAAAACATTCTGAGAGAGTTTACATACGGTGTGCAACTTTATCAATGTTTCCCAGCTCCATGCTAAATGAGCTGTCTATAATAATTCCAGAGCACTGACAGAAGTCTTAACATATTCAATCAGCTCCAGTATGATATCAACGTGATATCACGTGAATGAAAACATTTCAGAGCAGACTGACATACATGCAAGACACCAGCCACAAGCAAAAGTAGGTCATATTAAGTGAGGTCAATGATTAATATATCATCAATACTGCGTGTTATTTCTGAAGTGAGTTAGGTTAGTGAAACATGAATCATTAATTAGTGGAACATATGAAAGGTCTACCTTAAGAACTGATCATTTTTTTACAAGTTGTGAGTATCTTAATACTTCTAAAAACAGTCAGTTCAAGATAACATATCACAGGAGACTAATGTTGCGATAGGTGTGTGTTACAGAAGTACATGCATGTTATCACTGCCTTTCAATGTACATGTATACACGTTAGAAGAAGCAGACTCAAGGAAGACCTTTCAACTACATTCCTAAAATCTACTTGGAGCACACAAAGATAGAGAAGGCAACAAATAAAAGTGTCGTACCATGCATCATGCAGAGTCTGTCTATGCTTCCTAAAATTAAAGTAAAGACTAAGAGGTAAGAAAAGTCTCCTGTGATAGTGTTAGACATGTTTGACTCCAAGAAGAACTGCACTGAAGGAACAACATAAACTGAATAATAATTAAAGCAAGAATAGAATTAACAGAACAATACATTGTGTGAAGACTCAATCCATACAGGCCTGGTGCTATAATGAAGTTATGAAGTTAATTCCAATACTTGGTTTATGTAGTTTTGTGAATATTAATCTCTTCTAATGAGTTGAGACAGAATGTTGATTATACCAGACCTGTTGAGCCTGAACAGATCAAGAGAGATGGTCTACCTTATTGTGAGGTTCAAACAAGACTGCACGTTACACAGTTTGTTTGCTGCTGACAAAAGAAACAGGAGATTCAAATTATATCCTGGACCCCTGGAGGCTATTGTATATGAGGTGACTGTATGCACTGGTCATGAGGAAAGCAGTATTGGACAAATGAAGACAGGATTCTGCTATGCAGGAGTAATCTGATATCATTGTCATGCCAAACTATAAGAGCAACATTTTAAGAGCAGCAACAGCAAAACCTCTCCATAAAGTACCACTCCTATGGACAGTCCTGTGTGGAGTTTTCTAGACACACTCAAACTACTTTACATAGGGGATGAAATGACTTGGCTCTACGGCACAGTAACTTTCTGACACAGGAAACAGCAATTATAGGTACTTCGGCAACAGCAATGGAAGGTTTCTACAGAACACATAAGTACAGAATGCAAGAACAACAGCATGCAAGAACAATTGCACCCTAGTTTACCTTTTCTGTTGACGCCATCTTGGCTTTTTTCGAAGGAGGGTCACCACTACTGGTTCCTGGACCATCTGTGCTCAATTTACCTGAATGAGTAAAAAAAAGAGTGTGAATCTCAGGAAATGAAATGAAGGAGTTGATCATTTAAGTACTAACCAAGGGACGCTGCCACAATGATGTATATTTCACATTCACTCAGTAGTATAATTGCTCTAACCAGCAGTCATGACAGTGTATTTTCTGTTGGTCTTTCGATGCAAAGAGACTTTCAAATTGCAATTACTAACAAATAGTATTGACAACTGGGTTTTATCAAAAATGTATAACAAAAGATTTCTTTTGCTTTTATGAAAGAGTCTCAGGCACAACATGAACAATACACATCATCTTCCATTTAGTGTTCAAACTTTGAATCAAAACAGCCAACTCCATCTGATCCAGTCCAGTGTGTCATTTATCTAGTAATGATATACTGACACATGACAGAAGAACAACAACCTTTGCAAAAAATAGTTTCTAAGAGCAGTTAGTGGTTATTTTCTATATTGAGTACACTGTGCAAGTACCATAAGCGCTGCTAAACAAATGCTAGTGGTTAGTGCTATCCATAAGGTTGAAGGCAATGAGCCCTAAACCAAGTGCTTTACCAGGTCCGTCACCAAGAAAAGCTGAGCTAAACTTTAGGAATATCCCTCTATGAAGCTGGCTTAAAGCTGTTAACATGTTATGTTGAAAACAGTAACCTGCATAGTGGTTAAATATCAAGTCTCTACTATCCTGGGGATGGGGCCTGGTCAATCGTGCAGGGTAAGATACAAATGTGGCAGTGCAGTAGTATAATATAAAGAGACAACGACAGCTTAGGAATACTTCGAAATTATCCAATTAAAGTTCCTCTTGCTCACCTGTTTCCAAGTGTGCAAAGAAAAATACACGGCATCATTTTGTTATATGCACATTTTCCCCTTACTAGACCCTCAAAACCCATTTCTAAATCCGCATATGATGAACTGGTGAGTGTTTGTAAACCAGAGGTAAATTTTATAGTAGTTAATATTCTGTAAATAAATCTAACTGTTTGCCAAGTTTCAGTCCTGTTTGCTCCACTACCCACCAATCAAAAACATTCCGAAGCTTTTGGTTTTTTTACTCTTGAGTAAATAAACTAAAGTAGGATAAGTACTTCAAAGCATCATTGATCCATCTGCTCTGGCAGCCCAAGATCTTCCTTGGTGTGTCAAGAAGCAGCTACAAGCTACATTGAACAAATCAAAGTGATCAGCACAAAGGTTTTGAAAGACAATGTAAAGACTTCCAGGATGGCTTGCCAATCAAGCTTCATGACAGTTTACATAACTTGCTTCAGATGTGCGTGCTGATCACTTCTGATGACAGTCTAGAGCTGATGGAGAGTTAAAGCAAGTTAAAAGCCATTAACAAGGCAGTTATAGTAAACTGGGAAAATCTAAAATTGAAACAAACAATTAACAGTCATATTCCTAACCGTCATTTTCATCAGCCAGGTTCTGCCAATTTCTGCGGTTGTTTAGACAGCCTTCTAAGAGAGGTTTCAAGCCAGGTTCTACAAAGGCTAATGTCTGTAGAACAAACAATAGATAAGATCATATAAGATCATATATGACGTGATAAAGACACAATGGCTACATCTTAGTACAAATTCAGGTCAACAGTTGGGACGATTCCAGTTCAGAATGATTTGGTAGCAGAGCCTTCTATTATCACCAACTTTCAAGTTAAGCCAACGGAGGCTGTGGTTGCTGATAAAAACTGCTGGGGTGAATTTGTACTAAGGTTTCACTAATACAAGGAATGTGCCATGTCTGTTGTTCTGAGGAATGTAAGAAGAATGGTTATGAAAAAACCTATCAAATCTAATATAGCTGTTATTCTTCCCAGATGATATCAGAATGATAGAAACATAATGGCCCCGATTCTCAGAGGTCAATGCCAAGAGGGAGCACTGGCTCCAGAATGTGCACTATTTGCTTTCTCAGTTGTTTTAGGTTTGGGATAATGGATGGGCAAAGAAACCTGCCATATTTAGAGCGACAGACATGCACATTACACGGTTACAAATGAATCTAGAAGCTAACCAATAGGATCATCAGGGTTTTCCGCCAGAGTCTGCCAGTTAGTGCGATTACGGGTACAGCCTTCATACAAAGGTTTCAAGCCTCCAAAACTATCTGTCAAAATCTAAAACAACAATACATACAAATGGTTAAGAAGAAAACATTTGATTTAGGTTGGGAGCCAAATTGAATAACAATCGTAGTCACTCAAATCATTCAAATATCCATACTTTCTTTCGCAAAGAGCAAAGAGTTGAATTCGAGGAAGTCATTCACACCGAAATTCAGGGCATACTTTTGACACAAGTAGAATTTGAAAAGCACTCTGCCAGCAATCGTCTCTCTTGATGAGCACACAGTAACTTCAGAAATTACTGGTGTCAACCCCTTGGTATTTATGTGTTTCATTTACAGGCCAAATCCCCATATACCTGATATGCAAGCCTTACCTTGTAGATAGGTGTACAGATTGCATCGATGAATCCAACCTGCATCTTTGGTAACTCATCCTTTTTCTCTCTGTCCATCATGGCCTAAGAGACAAAAATACAACAAAGGCCATTGGCAGTGTAGAAGTGCTTTTATTGAGATAATGACACAAATCTAATTGTTCCCACAAAAATAGTTGGTCCCAATTCATATATATTGATGTAGAAGATCATTTAAGCTGCTCTTAACTTTTTAGTTTCTTGGTTTGCCTCCCAGGTGGCAGAGATACCACATTCACAGTTGACAGAGTTTTTCATCACATAGCCCAATACTCACGATAGGTTTCAGCTTGAGTTGAGATTTCTCGATATCACCCTGTTCAAAGAATTCCCCCGCAACGAGGTGTGCCACCTCTTTCTGGATTTCCCAGGGCTTGGTTATAGCCGCAACATCACATGCCGTCATCATCATGCCCCTGAAATCAACAAGCTTTAATGTTAAAGACTATCCTAGACAACATACTGTGGTGAAAAGTGTTCTACATCAGAAGAGAATAGGGTACTAGAGCACTACATCCAAAGGTATGCAATAACAAGAAATGGGGGCATACTTTTTCTTATCTGTCATTCAGTACACTGACTGGCCACCTGTCGGAGTGGGGCCTCAACGGAGATGAGCAAAGCTTAAGGGAGGAACAAGAGAAGACAGCCATTATCATCATAGGCAGCCAGTACAGCCATAAAAGATGATGTTTTTGTATGTTTTATTTTACACTCCCCACTCCAGCTTTGCAACTAATGACATCCTTGTTGCGGATAAATTGAAGAAGCCATAGGCGGTTAAATTTCTGACTCTCACTGGGCTAATAACCTTCAGCAGTGTAATCAAGAACAGTCATGCAAATGAAATTGATTATCTTCCTGTCACAACGCTTCCTCATCACCAAGGCAACAGCCAGACAATACCACAGCTAAACGCCCAACAAAACCCTCTGTCAAATTGAAAACTCATTATATCTGACAAACATTCTGGTCCAAACATCGTGTCACAAAGAAGTTCAGCCTGTTTTCAATAGCAGCTATCACACACTGCCAATATCTGATATCACAAATTCTGCATTAGACATGTTTGACAGACCTGCTAAATGTTTCATACCTTATTATGCTATGCTCTGAAGTGTCAGGACTTTTAGTCCACAAAATCCCTGCAAGTACATTGGAAAAAACGACTTCTCACTGGGACTCAAACTTGGGCCCACGTGTCATGGCCAGCACTGTAATAACTGGACAATGCTGCACCTCAAAATATTGATGATTAATTTTCATGCTTCCTCAAATCATTTTTCAAGATTTTGAGACCGATAACATACCTGAGAAGGTCTTTCTTGCGCGACTCTTTCCACTGAGTTTCACCTGCATCCACCAATGCTTGGAAGTCACCTCTTTTTCTGGAAAGGGACAGGGTTATGAAAATTCTATTTAAAGGGACAAAAAAAACCAGGCACTAGTACAATTTAACTGATTACCATAAATCCAGTTACTGAAGCATATCTCCATATTTTGTTTAAAGACAATCAGCAAACAGTGAGTTTCTTTTGTACACCACAAGCAGCTACTTTGGTTGCATCAAACAGTTCCTGGCAACGAATACATTTTTAACTCTTGGCTTGTGCGTCTTTGAGCCATTTTCTTTATTCTCAAGAAGAGTAATGAGCTATGCAATAGGTTTCCAGAAGAAGGACTGTTTTCCACCTACTTGAAGTAGAGAGCAAGATCTGTGGATATGATGGCATTCTCCAATACTTTGATCACATTTTTGTAGATAGCAGGAGACATGTACTCAAAGATGTTGTTGCCCTGGAAGGAAAGATGTAGACAGCTCTCAACTGAGGGCAGGGTTGCTTGATCATAATTGGTAACAACAAGAGTCCGCAGCAATATCCAATACCAATACCATACAAATCTACCCTGACACGAACACATCAAATTTCGTATCTCTGAAATTAATCAGCAAACCAAACAATTTGTCAAACAAATTATTGCTTAGTTGTCCAAACCCCAATCAATTGCGACACTGATTGCTCAGACACGTCTTGCAATAATCTCCCGCCAGACGTACTTTTTCTCCACCGAGGCAGGAAAACCAATTAATATCTGTCACTTGCAGCCAGATCAAAATCAGCCAAAGAATACTGTACCCGGCAGGATTCGTCAAATCAATCCTGGCTTGATTTACCTGGCACGCAGCAAGCTAAATCAGATCAAGCAGGCCAAGACCACCAGTTAGGCAAGGGAGAAGCTCTCATCATTTATCACAGGGGTGAATCTGGAGGGCATTGATAATGTCTGTCGGAATACAGCTTTTGCTTGTTTATGTGTTGTTGGAGCTGTTTAGCTGGTAGGTGAGCGTCTTTGTGCTAATATCGATAGTGCTATTTTAGGATCTTAGAATTAATGCTACAATTTCAGCTTTGATTTACTAGTGCCTAGATGATAAAGGATTGGCACACATTTGAAAGATAAATCATTTGCTTGTCATCTAAAATTTGCAATAAAACAAATAGTTGGTTGTGCCAGCTTCCTGCATGAGTGCCGGCAACCATGCCCAATAGACTGGTGATGATATAGTCACAATATTATTAAGCCATATTGATGATAAAATATAGTCATAAATGGTTAAAGCAGGATTTCGAGTACATGTACCCTGGATCATTGCCGCGGCAAACAAAACAACAGCATAGTGTAGCAAACATTGATCATTTCAAACCCTGGCTAAACCTCATCTTTCTATTCCTCAACCAAATTCTCTAGCTGTGCCAACGTTTGTTGAAATTCTGGCTGAAAAGTGTCAACAATGATATTTCCAACATCTATTATGCATGCCTCTTGTAACAACATACCAGCATCATTTGTTATAGGATCGCTAATATACAAACAAATATTGGATTGAATATAGGCTAGTGTCTCCTGAGGCCAAAATAAGGTTCTCTTTACATTAAATTGAACGGAGAAGAAAAAGGAGCTCTGAAGCCAAAGCTTGCACGCACAAACATATTGAATCGGGAATGAGAGATGTCCTTGTAAAGCACTTGATCAGGGACAGATTTGGGAACTGTCAAGACAGACACCATTGCTGATAGTTCTCTTCAAAAGTTTTATATCCCAGACAAAGTGTCATTCATGGCAGAGGGGGCTACCTTGGGGATGGCGGACTTCAATCTCAGTACTCGAGATTGATAAATCTACCCTTGGCCTTGTGGTTTGAGGAGGAGGCCGCACTCCATTTAATGATGTTTAGTCTGGAACAGTCATTGTTGTGGAAAAGCCCCTAGTATTATTGGTAGCTCTTAGCCATGTTAGCAGTGATGATTTTTCCTGTTAATATTAATTGCTTTCTATTTAGTCATGTATAAAGAGGTTATTTTTCCATTAGCTCTATTTGCTATATGACATATGACAAGCTGTCAACCAATGATTGCTGTTTAATTGGTACTCCTATCGATGGAGAGTCACATAGTTGTAGTATTTCAAGGTTTGGACAAGAAAATACATGAACAGCGTGGACTGCCCTGGCTGAATCACTTCTTACACTTCTTCCTGCTGTCAGAGTAGGGTAAAATCGATGTTTCAAAATGAACATCATCAACTGTCACTTCCGAGGTTGTTGGTTCGATCCCTGGTAAGTCCATTTCCACAAGCGGTAGATAGCACAACTCCCTCCCACAGTGTCAGTTTCCTACGGGTTTCCGGTTGCCTTCTACATCCACAAATTATAAAGTACCCAAAATTAAAATGATTACAGTTGTAAACAATATCCTAGTAGACGCTCTGCTCTGCTCTCATATCAATATTTTATCCTCTTACACCTAATCAATATTAGAAGCACATCACTGTTGCTTTTTTCCATCATGGCAATTCATTCCAACATAGGCAGAACATGATTGCTGATCATTCTTCCAATGAATATTACACCAAATCTAGATACAGCACCGGAATCTATGGTAATCAGTTCGCCTGAAACGACTGCCTCATGCATCATCATGCATCAAGATTATTTCCGCGATCACATGGAGGTTCTGAGCGACAGCTGATGATGGTGAGGCATGCTGATATGCTGGTATTTCAGGTCACTGTTGCTGTATCAGACCTGACACAATATTAATACTGTGTAAATTACTGCTGATGGTCATCAGGCAATGATATGCAGGGGAAAACTTTCGGCACCCACCCCGACTTATACTACAATTACTTCCCACAGTCTATCTCAATCATAGAAAGCAAGCCCGAAATCTAAAAACCTGCCATTCAAAGGTTAAAGGTCCAAACTGAAAAATTCAGTTCTGCCAGTAACCATCAAAGAATGTGTAGCGGGTTCAGATTGATCAAATACGAAGCAATTTCTCGAGCTTCTATTTCTGTTTCAAATTCAAAGAAGATTTGAATATCATATCTTTTTTCAAAAGCTCACACGGTGGAATAGCTGAATGAAAGATCGGATTTTGAATGGAAAAAACTCATTAATCATCAGTTCTGGTAGTGGTTTGTTCAGCATCGAATCAGCCAAAGGTGATTGTTTCTTTCGTCCCTCAACATGGCTCAAAGAGATCATTTGGAAGAATCTCACCTTGGAGCAAACATATTGTGAGGATAACACCAAATGGGGTGTAAAAACAACCAACATCGATGACGATGTTGTCTTAGATGGAAAGCAAATCATGCGTGGTTTTTAAGTCAGGCAATGATGCTGCATTCTACACCTGTACAAGTTGTTTTTTGGATCAACACTTTCAAGGTGGATGTTTGATAAAAGGCCACCTGTATTTGAGTAAGACTGGTGAATATCTTGACTCTCATCAGCAGTGCTCTCATGAATCACTTCAACTGAATTCTATTTAGTTCAGGAGTTTTATGGGTCAGGTCAAGTCTTAGGGTTTGTGTTCAACAACAACAATACATGATAGTTGAAGAGCTGAATAACCTGCAGTGGAAATCTGTTGCACTCTAAGGCTAAAACACATTGTGCCTTTTCAGCATTCCAAAAGATGCATGCTGCTCTTTACCGTACAAGTTGTAGATCAGAGTGATTAACATGATTAAGGAATTTCTGGAGTTGCAACTGTTGTATATCATGAAAAGTTACTCAGACTCTTGAAAGTCTGCTTCACTCATTGCATTTGATAGAAACTTTGGTTACTTCATACATACAGTCACAGCAGCAGTATCAATATAAGTCGGAATGTTAACCACTAATGGACCAGCATTTCTTCCACAACCCAAAAACATAGTTGGTTGATCACTTCAGCAAAATCTTATACCCTGAATATACACCACTGATTATTAAATAGGATATTAAACTCATTCAGCTTTGTCGAGCCATCCTCAAGCAACAGCTGACCATACCCTGGTACCTGTCGATGTTTACCGACTAGTGCGAACAGGAATGTCTAATATTGTAATAACGGCTGAGAAATGCTCAACCTTGGCATTACCAATAAGAGGCGAGACTAACAAACAGCTAGATCATGACATTCCAGACAAAAAGTTCTCAGATATGCTAATCTGAAATAATGAATGAGGCAAAAGGCCAATATAATACCCTTGTATTCTCGGGTGTCATGTATTATATCAAAACGGATAACATCTCCTGATATATCACGAGGCAAACTAATCTGCAAATCAAATGAGGATACTGATAGTCATGACTCTTTGAATTTTTGAGCAGAAGCAGTGAAGTTGACTTGTCATCAACTTTTTATACACTCATCTGTTTTCTATCTGGATTGGAAGCAAAATGTACAGCCAAGCTGCAACTGTAGCAGATGTTCAAGCCAATGTTTTGTAAAATGCACCCTAGACCACTGTCAATACTATTGGTATCAATGCTCAACTCCACACAAAGTAATGAGAGTTTACTCATGCTACAATTAAGGCATTATACTACTTTTATAACCGATATAATGATTGCACAAATATCATTAAAGACAATAATTCACTTGATTTGACAATGACTTCCGAGTGACGACCACTCAAAAATATAATCTTACAACAAAAACACACCCAGATCACATCTCTGTTTGCTTATTCTGAGTTACAGGCAATCAATCACTCCACGCCAGCAAAGGAAGGAAAGAACTTTTTTCCAATTCAGCATCTGATGACAGTGACAATCTATTCTCATTGGAGATCGGATGTAATCACAAGGAAAATTGGATTGGTTTTTCTAGCCACAGGCACATCGACTCGAATGATTCATTGTCAGATCGGAGTAAGATCAAGAAACCAACAACACTGAACACAAATCAATACATTTCAGACCGTTCAAAATCAAGTTGGAAGTCCTCATCACTTTTTGTGGCACCAACAACTGTCGTAAAATCAACTGGTCACTCTCATATCAACTCTGTTGGTGGCACTCCACAAGTGCACATTAGCAATGTGCCTTATTCTTTAAAAGGGACTTACCTCGCTGTTGAGTATCATGATGCACTGGTCAAAGTGATGGTGTTCCATTGTGGATGTGGAGTACAACAGAGCGAGTGGGGAGTCACTCCTGTAGTCGGAGAAAAAAAGGACGGTACAGATTAAAACTCGAGACAGCAACATGTTAGCTCTATCCCTAAACAGAAGCCCCCCCCCCCTCCCCCAAGATGAGGGATACATTGTCAAAGAAAGGGACAGTGCTTCATGATATGATTACGATCCTAACTACATTCTCACATCAAACATATCAGGTTGCAGAAATAGGGTTAATTAGTGACTTATCATACCCAAGCCCCAGGCGTGACTGGTCTCCGGAATAGCCCTAATGATCCGTAGGGTTGAAGGCAGGAATCAAAGGACAGCATCTCAGATGTACATGAATATCTAATAAGCTTACTTTTCTTGAAAGGCATTGTTTGTCCCTCTGTGGTCCAGGTCATGACACAGACAAGCAACAAGGAGGCCGAAGATTTCTTGATCATCCAGGTATTTAGACATACCGCCAGTCTGAAAAAAATTGGAGACTTTCGTAAAGAAAAAGTAAACTTTGTACATCAGATTAACCCCAAATAGAAATTTATAAACTGTCTCAGAACAGCTGGACACTTTACGATAAACTTATGCAGAGCTACAAATGTAGTTTGGTCAAGGCAAAATCAATGGCAACTTAGATCTTAATCTTGATAAAAACTGAAAAACCAAACCTCTTTTGAATTCAACCGACACACAGAGGCTGCCACTGACAGAAATAATTCAACTGTTCAACATGTTCAGAATCAAAGGCAAGCAATGATGAAACACCAAAAACACTGATGGTATTGATAAGAGTGGTGATCTCAAAGAAATCCCAATATCATCCAATATCAAAGATGTGAGAAGAATGGCGCTGTTCTGCCACACAAAAGATAAAAACCATGAACAAAAATACCGAAATGTATTAGATAACCAGACGGCTTGATGGATGGCACTGGGGACTTAAACAGCTGCTTGCATTGTTATGGCTCTGAAACGACTTTCATCATTCTACATGTATGTCATTGGACTACTACATAACTCTTGGTGTACAAGGCTGGTTAAGCACTGCACAAAGCGATCTGACAACATGGTGCGTCGCCAGGATCAGCATAACTTACAAAGATCATGGTGAACATGGTCTGAGCAACATTGAAGGCATGCCTCCAGTTGTGGTAGGTGACAGGTCGGTAGTTCTTCTTCACACTCAGAGTCCAGCGGCAGAGCACCTAAAATTATAAAAACAATCAAATACGTTGCATAATTGTCTATAACGATACTCATCGTTGTGACTGTCTCATTGCATACGTACTAAACGAATAGCCCCCTGCTCCACTGTACTCTATAAAATGATGAGGCAGATCGATCATCATCAACTTCAGCAGCACGCTTTCAAGAGTGATTTGGTGACGTTTACATGGCTCCAAGGACAACAGAGAGCACTGATGCAAATGTTTGCTTCCCCAGTTAGTCAATAAAACAATGTTCATCAATATTAATGGCAAGCCAAAATCTATTCCTTAAAGACGGCAAATGGGTTTTTCATGTGGGGGCAGATTGTAAGGAAGACCAGTGAAGGTAACTAATGGCTGGACTTTGGGAAAAACAACATGATGACTGATGAGAGTTCTGCAGAGAAAAAACTTAACAACACCCACCCAAAGGTCATGTACATGTATTAGGGTTAGAAAAAAAAGTTTCATCCAGCTGATGTATCGAGTGCTGCTTCTTACCACTACTCAAAGCCAACAAAGGCGAGTTGTGTAATTGGATTACCACAAACGATACCTGCAACAAAAGCGTCGTAACGACTGAGGTATTCTTTTATTTTTACCACTGTCAAAGCAATACCAGGGAATCCTTCAAAGCTTATCTCATTGCCATGGAAGCTATTACTTGGAGTTTTGTGTAGGGACTCTTGCACTAAAAGACTGCTTATTGTCTGTGTGTTCTTGTTGATGTAAGTGTTGGTGAGACTCAGAACAGCAACTATTTTGGTTCATCTAGTATTTTGTTTATCATTCTACTCACAAATCAGCAATACCCATCAAAAGCTAGATTGACAATCAGTTTCAAAGTAAGCTTTTTGATTTATTAGCAGAGTAAACCTTAACATACGACATTGCTGGTTAGAATTTGTAGTCCTTAGCGCCTCGTAATCACTCTCATTTTATACCATCAGTCGACCTACCAGTGATCGATCATTATCACCATCATGGGCACAATACCACAATGGAAACAATTGTCAAGCATTGTTACTTAATTCACGTCAGGATGTGTCATGTAACTTTTGTGACATGGTGGAAGCTCTGATATCAATGTGCAAAATAATAAGTGTTGGCAATGAGTAGAAAGTCACATCTGATGCAATTGTTGACAGTAGAAATTTCTCTGATGAATAATATGCTAGGTGTGAAGTTGAATAATGAGAATGCAAGTTATGCCTGTTTTCACTTTAGGATGCAAAAATTTATAAATATCACAGTTACACAGTTCATATTCCTCTGCTGTAAAACATAACCAAGTTTTCATTTATCATTTTGCCGATCTATCACTTAAAAGGTGGTGTAAAACGATAAGAGCTGCATGTAATGAAATGAATAATGATGACTAATGTGCATGAGGAAAGAAGCGTTTTAATATGGAAAGTCTTTTTGATGTGTTTGTCTCAAAGATTTAGTGCACGAGTTGAATTTTCAATCACCATTGGAAGTTCTGAATGGAATATTAAAGGTCAATAAATCAAGTGAAGCCATCAGATGTAGTAACACAAAATGATTGATCTTGTAGCATACGAACAGGCATATGAATTTAATGAATTTCGGAGACAGTATTCTAAGCTTTAATAACCATAGATGCGGAATACCCGTAATGAAAAAATATCCTTAATAACATTCAGGAGATTGAATATGACAGCTTTTGAACCAGTCCAACGTTCAAACCAATTTTTGTTTGAAAGTATTCTGCTGCTTGAAAGAAAGATTGAAAACACCACAGCTCTCAATTTCCTTAACGATAAGCGAGGATGACATGTCATCTGAAGCAAACACAATCAATGAATCATTCGCAGATATCGTTTGCTGTGAAGACCAGGAAATATAAAAAAGCAATTTGATTAGAGATGGTTTTGAAGTCAACTGACTGAAGATGGGAATATCACACCACATGTCCTTCTGAGACCTGCTGATCCTTTTGAGATATTGTTACATGTCAGATAGTGATGTTCAGCCATGTACCTGTCAGGTCAACACTAGAGCTTGATTTAAAAAAAAGAATTGTGTATTCTAACTACACCTACATCAATGATGCCACTACAAGTCCCATGATCCCAACACTGGGTTGAAACTCAATGACAAAAATCACTTCTATACCGTCCATCAACTATTCATGAGATTATGGAGATATTGCCAAACATAATTAACCACATTATTGCATTGCAAATAGAGGGATTTATATTGAAATAACATGATTACCAATCAACTGTATTTGAACATTTCATAAATTTAAAATCAGGCACACTACAGGCTAACTATTATACCACCAGTATTGTTTGTACTACTACTGACTACATGTACAGTACACAATAAACAGCAAATGACACCATCTGGAGTCTGGACTAATCGGTTTAGAACCATTTGCCGATGGTCAATTGACCTGGTCTTGGTGTTTGGGGAACATGAGATAATAATAATATAATGATAATAATAATAATAAGATAGTGTGAGAGGAATACATTGCTTACATCATAAGGCACGTGGAAGATAGTTGGTATGTTGCAGTCTAGGAACATCCTGATGACGGAGTAGACCGTTTCAATGTCAGACTGAGGTATATCGTTGAAGGTGAATGAGTAAAGATTGAAGGCCTCCGCTGCTGGAATCTCTGCAGCCTGAAATAGATAGGGAGAGCAAGGTTATTCTTCTAGGTAGCTTCAGAACCGAAATACTTTATAGTGAGCAAATTGAGCAAGCTTTATAGGGAAAACTATCTTTAAATACATTCATAGAGAAAGTTTTTTTTCACCCGGGCACTGATTGAAAGTTCTCAAAGGAATAGACCAAGTTTATAACACCTCACCACAAATTTTCAGGATTGCTTGGTGAATGGTTGACTGGCTACACTTTGCCAAATCAGTTGTATTTATCACAACCAACAAACCTTATGATCAGTCATCATGCTTTACTTGCCTAATTTTAGTTGCAACAGCCAGCCCCTCAACAAAATGATAACACTTTTTATGAGCCACCCTGTGCCAGTGGCTGTGATATTCATTGTCCACAAAGCTAGCCTACTAATCAAGGGCAAGGGTTGAAGCACGTCACACAGCCAAGCAATCAATTGTAGCGTGTGGTGATTAAAAAGGATGTCATGCCTGTATTAGTATCATCATGAGAACCTGACTCTTTTGACCTCAACCCAATATACAGCATGATGAGGGAGACTGATTCGCCTCATTCCTCTACCTCATCAGTATCAATAAATAGCTACAATGAGATTGAGATGCAAAGCAGGACACCTTATCAAAGAACATTGTCACCCATGCCATGCAATCAATCATGCAATGGCCATGGTTATGATAATAAATCAATGAGACCAGAACCGCAGATTATAACATTGTCGAACAGGACGCAGAACATGGAGCAACAACATCATGCAGGCGGTCAGTCTGGCCACAACATCCACCAATGGCTAAAAGCCATTCCAGTGCCAATAGGTACATTGGAAAGACCAATTAATATCATGAAACTATACAGCGTAGAGGAAGCCAACTTCAGTTTACGTTTAGATTTTCAGAAGCCAATGATATTCAAAGCGTATCACTGTACCAGACTTTTCAATGGAACCTGACACTTCAAACTGAGCGTAATTTGAAATTTCTTCCAACCCTTGAACACACTGAGACACGTGAGCATTAGCCAAATCAAAACCTAATTGACAACTGAGGAAAAGGTCAACCTGGCTCTCTTCAACTTCAAGATGAGCAGTTATCAATGTTGCACACGTTTAACGTCGGTAAGCTAAATTGAATGGATTTTGTCAAGAAACACGACAGAACACTCTCTAGCTAAGTTTTCTGTTGGAGTTATCTAAAATGACAATTGAATCTTGGACACTTGCTCTGAAGATCTAGACAAATTAGTATGGTTACTTACTATCAGCTTGTCCACTTCCTCTTTTGGAGCTGTGGCATGATATGAGAGCACCTCAAGGGCCACTCGTTGCTTCGCCATAAGTTTGCACACGCTTTCATATGTGGTCGTATTGTGAATGCCAAGACCACAGAAGATAGCAAACGCCTGGAAATGAGGGAGAGAAGATCTTAAAATGTTGACAACAATATGAATTTGTTTCATTTGATTTTCAACACAGTGATTTCTGGTCTATCTGGGGATCCCAAGTGATGATGGCATATTAATTAGAATACTAGTAGTTGTTTTTTATTTAACGCACCTCGAATATGTTGACATCACTAGCAGCAAACATCTGTCCATCTAGCCTGTTCATCATCTGAGCAACTCCAATCACCTGTTGCTCACTATCAAAGATTGGCATGCACAGTAAGGACTTGACCACGAAGCCTTTGTCATCCATAACCTGAGAAAGGAGATCACAATTCACATCATTGGCCAAAAGCAAAACAATACAAAATTTCAAAGACATTGATATGGCTATACAAGAGTTCCCAAAATAATTCATCAGATCTTGTTTCACCCAGTATAAATAGTCACACAGAGGTTGCGCCAACCCCAACAGTAACTTAGTAACACATGTTTATGGGTGATTCATACCAGCCTAACTAGCTGGCATAAATCAACCTATCATTGACCTCAAAATGTCATTTATAGTCTATTCCTCAGATACGAAGCAAGGTCAATTTCCGGTAAAGCAAGGTCAATTTCCGGTAAAGCGAAGGAGGCAAGATGATAGTCATGTGATATGAATGATTAATGAACTGATATCGTAACACTAACAATACCTTTTTTCATGATTACAATATCATATGAGATTCGCTATACAGCATGACTTGCAGATCTTCGTTTTGAGGTCTGCGTAGTCAGTAGACTGGTGACTACTCAGAGATGCTGGTTGCAGCCAGCACACTGAAATCAATTGGCAAAATTTCACTTACTGCATCTTCTCCAAATCTACCATCTGCTTCAAAGTCGGCAATGTTCACCACCTGAAATCAAGTATTTGTAATGTAATGAGCTTTGGTCAGACTAAGTAAAAGCCAAATTTTATAATCATCATCATTGTCAAGAGCATATCCACAATTCGGGAACAGGAGTTTGTAGAAGACTTATCACAGTTTGCCTGAATCAACACCACTGGCAGATACTTTGGTCCAAAGTCATGTTTACATGTATCATTGTATGTTGATTTTTTTTGATATTGTGATGTTTAGAATGAACTTCTGATGTCATGTCTGTTGTGGCATGGAGTATATTGCCTGTCCACATGGACTGACATGGACCAACGAAGGCCATCCATTGATCTGTGAGTCAGAAGATATAGGGAATCGTGTTCCCTAGGAATCCTGCATCGATCCCTGCAATGGTCATCAGAATTGGATTCGATCAGTTTTATCCAACACTAACAGATTGCCGTTGTGATTACCATTTTGAATCTGTGGTATTTGCCTCTTGACAAGTCACATCTCCGACCACTGGTCATCAGCTCCGAGGCCAATTATTTTGTGTTGCATTTATTTCCAATAAGTGGACATTAGTAATCCATATTGAATCGATACCATCCCATCAATGCAGCGCATCCAATAACACTTAGGTAGCTCTGAGTGCTTTGCTAACTCTGACAATACTATTTTTCATGATCAGTCTATACATGTTATGGTGCATATATATTTCCAATACTCTACCATGCCATGGCACTTGGCAGGAAACATGCATCACAATTACATGAGAACTAAGCTTACCTTCTGACCCACAGCTATCTCTCGAGCTATATGCGTCACTCGCCACTTCTCTGCAAGGTTGGCACTAGAAAAGAACAAATTACAAGTACAGTTTTTGTAACTAAGAATTTTTAGGGCAACTCAATTTATACTATGACTTCTAGTTTTTTTCAACAACACTTCCACCTACGATGGAACAAGATGACATTGATGAACAGACCAAACTCATCCCTGAGCACTTGATATACCAATAAAGTTCTCGGCTTAAGTAAGGTATTCATTCCTCACGGGATGAGAACAGTCTCATGTCTCATCCCAGATGAATAAAGTGTGTTGACTTAATACTTACTCAGGTGTCTCAACACTTCCATCCTTTGCCATCATGTCATATATCTGGGAGAAAGTGATTTTCTGGAAGGGCTGAAAGGAGAAATCAAGATTACAACTTCAGTGAGTGTGGTGTGGACTACAAAGTATTGCAACAAAGAGACAAGAAACGTCCCTGGGATTATGCTAGGGCTGTGATGTCTTTGAACCTCCTGATATCAAACATGGGAATCTTGGTACAAATTCAAAGGTTGGTGTACCACATGACATTGTCACAATCATGAACTTTATTTCATGAAAAAATCTTAATCAAGTATTCATTTAACGCGTTCAAAAGACAGCTGCCATGATTTGGTGAGAACATCACGAGTAACGTCAAGGAAAACTTTGACACTCTCAAATCAGGATCTTAACCAGGATCTGGATGATAACACACAATAAAGGCTGAATAACAATTTCTGACCACTATAATGATTGCAGGAGCTGCAAGATGAAAAGTCAAAAGACTGCATGACTTAACTACCAAGAGTGGAGCTAGTTTAGTTATTAGTTAAATCCAACTTCATGAAAAAAAAAAGAAGTCTCACTACTCTCAGTCACAGAGTGTGAAGATCAATGAAAGATTATACCCTACTCGTGACATTTCAATCTGGATGAGAAGCAACAATAATAGCCCAGAACTCAGAGGTGTGACGTTTCATAGTCTAAAGTGCTTCCTGAAGCCTGTAATAGGAGAGGAGCCTTTCATCAAGCAGACTTACGTGACATCCTGAAAGTCATTAGAAACTTCAATCAATGCTACAGCTACAAGATATAAACACAGATTGAGCAGGAGCTGTTGATAGATTACATGTACATGTACCGTACAGTCATACAAGGGATGTTCAGTACTAATCTAAACTAAAGTACATTTTAAGGCTAATTGTAGGTCGGTACAATCACAGTCCCTCATAAGAGCAGTGAAAACTTGGCTGAAATCTGCAGCTTATAGATATTTGGACTTCGTGTTATTTAGACTTATACATTTGTGTCATTCGTGCAAGCCAGAATGCCTAATCGAGTTAAAGGGAAGGGCCCGCCAAAAAATGGGGAGTTTTGGACGGCCCGGTCAAAACCTTAGGCGGGAATAAGGTTTCATTGATAAATATAAGGAGTTTCAAGGCCCCCAAATTACTTGTAAGGTTCAATAGATACTGGCCTTTCATTGGTTTACCGTTTGCGTATCATTTACATACTCTCATCTTGAAAAATATGACAATATTTACGATCACGTTATTGATTTTTGCAACATTTTCGGTAACGCGCCCCTTGCGGATCTGTAAGGTACCATTCGGATGCTTGAAAAATGTTAGTGGCGTGGCTCCATCTGCTACAGCTGTCACCGCGCCGGTGTTAGTCTCACGTCTTGGCGTCTGCACCACCCTTGGGGAACACCTCAATGCCGTTGGCGTACTGACGAGACCAGCGTCTCTAGAGGCTCCGACATTCGCCATGAGCAGTGACAGGTCACTTGGCTGGAATGGCCCCATCTCCTCTTCACTCATGTTCATTGCCGGCAATTCTGGCAAATATCTTGACTCGTCATGGTTGTCAAACAAGTCTTGGATAATATGCTGCTCCATTTCTTCTGTACTGTTTGGATCAGGGGCCTCGCTCTCCACCGGCCCAGAATCCACCGGCGACTCGAAATCCATACTACTATTCTCTCCATTTTCCCTTCATTTCCTCTCTCCAACTCACTACTATCGCTATTGACTGCGTAACATACACTAACATTCTTTCGCTATCATTGCTAACTTCATTTACTAGAACACTGGCCTCTTTGTAGCCGATTATGTAACCCATAGTGGAAACACCTGGCAGCGCCGCCCGGCATGATACACGTGCTACTGGCATATTTATAACTCGTAGTAAATAAGGTTGTAAAAATATGCAAATGAGATGCCGTATATGGAAACCATGACGTCACTAAGCAGTGCTTATTTCTGCTACGGGTGGCGCTGTTGCTTGCTTCTGGAGGCGCTATTCAACCTCTTTAATCTATGTCAAAACATGCTAATGTTTGGCTTGTCAACATTGACCATGGGGATTTGCATGCAATATTGCTATACAAAAACCTAACCACCAATACAAGACAGGAAATAATTCGATAGACAAGCACAATATTACAATTTGGATCAAGTCATTACAGGGGTCTCTATTCACACAGTCACAATAACTCATAAATGCAGTTCGTTTTACATAAAAAGCACAGTGAATATGGTTGAACTCAAATTCAAGGCCGACATTTAAATTGGAACTTTCAAAAGAAACTCAACTGTGTGTGCCTGCTTTGAATATGCCCCTCCACATCTTTCTGCAGTTTGCAGCCCTCGCAGTGCATGGACATGACCCTTCTAATCAGTTATGAGTAATGTCTGGTGAATTAATACCCAATTCAAAAAACCAGCACTTCCAACCAAATAAATTTGCCACTCAGCAACAAGGGAGTATCAATCATTGCATGCTATCATATCTATCATGCATAAATACACACAATTTGACTGGGCTAATGACAGTCTGGGACCCCAATCACCACCAGCAATGGATCTGCAGCCAAACTAGATAGAAATAACTAACTAGGTGACAAGTTATGATATGATCAAAACCAAGTAACCTGGAAGTGTTGATACGTATGTGATTTCGAGAAATATGAATGACATGAATGAGGTGTTCAAATTCAGAAGAACAAAACAGAGACCGATGTTTTGACAATATCAGAATCTTCCTGCGTGATTGTTTGGAATTACATTCGAGAGCTTGAATAGATCAACAGTGTCAATTTTCACTGTTGACTGCCATCCAGGAATATATTTCCATTGTTGTTTATCCAAGCTAAAGTGAAAAACTTATAGAACAACTTGCTGAATGTGGCATGGCTATGGCAGGTTATCAAGTGAGGCATCATGTATCGGATGATTCTTATCTGAATATCCATTCCACTGCTTTCAGTTGATTACTGTCAGGAAACCAATAAACCAAATAAATATTGTCAGCTGTATTGATATTGGGATAATGCTGTTCCTAGTGAGATATAGATATGATTACCGACTGGCTCAACCAGAATCAGTTACAAGCACTGTTGGTAAGAGTTATTGACTGTGGCAAGTTGGACAATGGCCAGCTCCCATGCCAGGATTTCTAGAGGGCAAAGTTAAAACCAGATTCAAGACTAAGACTCCCCAGAGGACAGCAGAGGATCATATTCTCTGACTGAATGAAGGAAACACTCCATCATTCTCATTCATCAGAAACTATTTTGACATTTTACTTCAATAGTGTCATTCCAAACTCAGTGACTGTGGCTGGTAGGTTGCTCAGGTACAGGAACTGTGCAAGTTCTAACACAGGACAATCTTACCAACCAGTACTCCTCGATTTCTTGTAAATGTTAAGTGGATCACTCACTCTATTCAAACAGCAAGATTGTATCATTATCACATCAAAGCAAAAGACTGATTAGAAAAGAAAAAAAGCGAATCCAAATGATTGCATGGATAGAAAGCCTTTTTTGCCGACCGTGATACCAATCCAAATAGGACTCTCGAGGACTGTTGGATGTTCTCATCAATTTGACTGCACAGTCAGTGATATTAGTCTAAATACAACTGGTTTGTGTCTTATTAGGGAAATTGGAAGGTCCATGTTGTCCATTGTCCAAATAAAACTAAAACCCTTGTTACAAGATTAAGAAAACACGCTTTGCCTCTGCTAGACTGAAGAACTTTTGCTACGTCTAATTGAAAGCAATTTTCAGAGTGAGTAAGATTGATATGCCTTCGAGAGGAAGTAAATGATGGCTTCGCAAATAGTCTTGTTTACCAGGATGGCTCGTCTAATCAGTGGCATCCCCGAGGACTGTGATGATGGTCAATATGACTTCGAGAGAAGCCATATCATTTGGTGGTGCTTCGTGAACTTTATGCCAGGGACAAATGAAGCTAATCTGTCACATCATTAGCAGTCCCTTATTAAGCTTGCAGTCTACAGGCTGGTGGAGTAGTCCCTGTTCATAATGTAATTAAGAATACAGCTGGAGGCGATGCCGCAATATGAATTTCTCCTGGTTATCAAGTGTTACATTGACTGGTATGTTGGTAAGATACGAGTTTAGCAATGATGGCCATTTCATCTGGTGGTGATTGGTGAACTTTTTGCCCGGGACTGATGAACCTATGTAATCTGTTCATTATTAGCCTTGTCTCTGGTATCGTCCCTATTAATCATGCCACAGCATTTTTTATAGTGCGATGAATGGGACAGCATAATGACAGGTCAGAGAAAAGGAAATATTGGCATAGACTCAAAATGGACCTGATATTCTCCAGAAACAAAATTCCATGCATCATGCAAAAACCTAACACCATGACAGTCACAACATCAAGATGTCATTGTAGCAGGTCATCAGTACCTTTTTCGTCTTCATCAGATTGTTCATGTTTTGAAGTTCCTAGTAAAAGTGTGAAGAAAATAAATATGAAAAGATCTGAGGATGATGGAAAAAGTTCAAAGAAATCATACTTGTGGCCACACAGAACAAAGTTCTGTAGGTTTGTGACAGAACCTGGCATGCCCTGAACTTTAAAAGCTAATCATGAGGCCTTTCATGTCTGAAATAAACACATCAACTTCAAAGGCTCCTGAAAACGTGTAAAAAGAAACATGAACAATTTCACTGTGGCTATCAACCAAATATCAAACAAATTGCAATGAATGACCTTCCTCAGGAGCTGTCTAGTCTATAGCACAAAAAAGATAATTGTACATGTACTTGTAAAAGAACAGCAGAACACACAGGTGTTGCAAAAAGATGAAAGGTTACCTTTCCTGATGGAAATGATGTTTTTTTTAGGTTAGTAGAATGAAACTATGTAGCAACTAAAATAATTAGTACTTGATTAGAACTCTAACCTACCACCACCTAGAAAATAGCACTGAGAAAGAAAGTGTTAGAACTTTAAATAAGAAAGTTGAAATGTAAATTCAAAACTATAATTTGTACAAAGTATTTGTACAATGTTACCTTGCAGTCTTTTGTTTTATCACAACCAGACTCTTCCACTGGATTTATATCAATGTTTGTTTCCTGAAATAAATGCTAGACAACTCAGCATTTTGTTGAATGGAATCTTCATGAATGCATTTTTTATGAGCATACTTTTTTGCTTGTAACATGGAGCAGAGTACATCTACATGTATGTAGACATCATATCATTTGAAGATTACTGCCTTGCCTGATGCCTAGAATTAACGTGGCCACGTCCGGAAAGTTCTACATATCCGGTGATTGCTCAACCCAAATAGTAGTACTCTGTCCATAATGTAGACTTGTCATAGATATATGAGCAGCCAGCAACTCTTTACCATGGCAACCAAATGCAATGGCACAAAGCACACAAATGATTGTGACATGACTACAAATTACATTTTGATTCATTCATCTCACAATTTTGATTAGCTGTATTACACTTGTAAATGATTTTTATCAGTTCTTGCCCAAGGCAACTAATCGAGTAATTTGTAATTCTCTGTGTGTTTGTTTTGGTTTAGACAGTGTCCGGAATAATTTTATGATAGAGCAATTGCAAAAAAGCCCCAATTTGATATTCTATTTCTGTGCTTGACCTGCTTTGATGTAGGAATGATGTATTGTAGGACCGCCATGAAGGAGCCTCATGGCCTAGTGGTTTACACTGCTGGCCACCACGCAATAGGGCCCGGGTTTGATCCCGGGAAGAACCCATGATCGTATGTCTGGATGAACCGGCGTGGCTTTCAAGGAACTACAATTCCTGGCTCTTCACAGTCCTTCGAATGAGACTCAAAACCGAGGTTCCTTGTACCTGGTGTCTATGCCAGGGCAAGCTAAGACCCCACCAAGTGAGAAACATGAGTAGCTTGCGTGGACTCTATCTCTCTCGCCAAAGTCGGACCACTAGGCCAATAAACCCAATTGGCGCCTAACCGTAGTGGCACGCAGGATACGCTCATCCCGCCTTGGAGGAGGATTACTCCTAGGAGAATGACCCCTCCAAGTGCAGAGCGAACGCTGAAGAAGAAGAAGAAGTAGGACCGCCAGAGTCAACTGAAACGTACTGAAAGTGCTGCATTTGCTGCCTGGATCATAATTCATAATCGTACTCACCGACATACTGAATGAGATTTTCATGTCAATGAGATGAACGATCACTCGCTCACACTTCAGCAGACCATGGGCCTCTTGCAGGATCTTCCGTATCAGTTGATCCATTGATGACTGTTCCTTGAATATTCCTCTTGCTAGGCGGAGCAGAAGCTGAAGAATGGAGATGATAAAAGAGTTTTGTGATGACAGGCTGTTGATTTTGAAGTTGACTTTACATTGAAAACAGTGGTAGGAAATTCAAAAGCCAAAGGGATGGCAGTCAGATTTAGAATAGGGGTGCGTCAAATGAGGCCAAGGGGCACCTCTAAAAAAACCCTTTCAAAATCAGAATTTTACAATCTCTTGATTTTTATTATAATGCCAAAATAAGCAGTCAGTATGTTCTTGAAACTCACCTTATTTCGTTTGTATTCGTCCACTGACATCTGGAACAGCTGAGCATTCATGATGCCAATACCACAAAATGTCAGGTATTTTTGAAAAACCTATTAAATGAAATAACTCAAATTAAAAAGGTGATGAGCTTCAAAAGATTTACTGTAAAGTAACTAAACTGTAACTCTGTGACTTTGATGCAGTTGCCAGAAAGGAAAGTATTCCAAGATCTAAGATGGTTTTCTGTAGTGTTAAAATTGGACATTTGCCTTGCATTTGCAGCAGGTTTAACTCAAGAGTTTCTGCTTGTCCAAAGGACAGCTTGTTTATTGAGGTAACTTGTCAGTTGATAATTTGGTCAAGTCAAGGGGCGAGGACAAGCAGAAAAGTGGGAAATGGAAGCCTGACAAGTGACATACCTGTTCATCTTGCTTGGTAAACTCATGATCCCCAGAAGCTTTGTTGATGATCTGTGCAACACCGATAACTTCTTCTTCATAGTTGAGAATCGGCATACAGAGGATACTGTGTGTTCTGTAGCCAGTAGCTTTATCAACAGCTTGGCTAAACCTTGGGTCCTGGAAATTAGAAAAGAATGCACATTGCACAACTATGATTTAAAATGGGTTAACTTTAGTTACCCAGACCGTTGACTACATTTGATTACTGCGTTGATACACATAGCGCTTTGCACTCAGTCAGGTGAACAATTACAAAGGAAGTTTTCACTGACAGTGACACTGACAGATGTGACCACCATGGAAACTTTCCATTATGCACATCATCCGATTGATAAAGATTCAGCACACTGACTAAGTTATTGAATGTTGTCGCCAACAAATGATTGGTGGCCCCGGGGTTCTTTGCCTGAAAAGCTGCAGGTTACATTCAACAAGAATACATGGTGATTTTCAATAGTCTCAATCATCTCAACTGCTCAAAAGAGAAAAATGTCTGCCACTTCACTACAAATTTGACTTACATCATAAGCTTGCTTTATATTTACAACCTCTTTCGTTTGTGCAACATGTCCAGCGATGCCCTTTCCAAAAGGAACAGTGAAGCCTCTTTCTGCAGCCTTCAAAGACTCCTCAAGCGTAGAAACTGCCGTTACATCAAAGAGTTTCGAATATAAAACGCGATGGTCAGCAGGGCCTCTCGCCAAGAATAAGCTACCACGGTCACTGTTTGTCAGAATGCTAACATTCATGAGGATCTTATGACATAACACGTTGACATCCAATTCATTCGCAATATCTTTGATAAGTTCCATAAACAACTCCTGTTCATTAAGGTCTTTTAAACGTGCAACATCAAGTTGCCGACAAGAAACTTTACGGGATCTCGTGCCATCGATATAATCTTTGAACAAATTCACTGTTAATGCTTCCTTCTCCTCCTTTTCATTATCATCATCACTCAACGTGGAAGAATTTGCAGGGGCAGGGGCACTTTGACTGACAGTAATTGGTAAACTGGGACCTGGCGTAGCCACTCCGATGCTGCCACCATTTTTTGCAAACCATTCTCTGGCATAGTCCGGGTTATCCGTCAAAAATTTGCCCACTGTTTCAGCGTTGACTTCTTGTTTCTTTTTTTTCGGTGCCATATTGCCACACAGTCGAGTTGATTGATGATGGGATTCCTCTTCTACACTACACTCAATATGCAGCCTACATTATAACAGTATTATCCACATGCTTTGAATGCCTCAAAATAAACAGGTTAGGCCCAATGGGTTAGGCCAGGCCCAGATGAGAACAACCACAGGTACAGATAAGTTCAAGTTGTGTACATTTTGCATGTCATGCATGTGTATCCACACTGGGCAGGGGTTTTTGCAGGTAGCTCTATCAACAAAGTTCTCACATCAGGCTAAACAACGAAAACAAAAGGCCGATCGGTTAGAAAACAGCAGTAATGACACACTCCAACATCGAGGAATTTGTAAATAATGTCGTAGATCCCTTATTTCGTCTAAAAGTGGAAGAAAATCGAGAAATATTGCGGAAGCAGACGCTTCGTTGTGACGGGAGTTTCCTCGACAGCCGTGGCGAACGGCACCGTCATCCACTTGTAACGAGCATTTTGATTGGTGCGCTCAAAGTTGTTGCGCGCGATTGGATGAATTTCCAAATAATCCCACGTGTTTTGTACAGTTTTGCTGCAAATGCTATATTTTAGACGAACTATAACATTATAATACACTAATAACACCTTAAATCTGTTCTATAGTTAAAGGAACGACATGAATTAACAGCAGCAGGTTAAAAAATCCGTCTTTGATATAGATTATTGCGTTGCTAACACAAGTTGACAAGGAAACCACTGTTCATAGTTTCACCAACTGCTCTCAGATGGCAGCACTGGAAGGGTGTGGTCATTCATTCAAAAACTTGGACGTTGTCCGATTTGCATGAAACAGATAAAATTAATGTTGAATAAGTGAGGTTTATCAAAACTTAGATACTATAGGCGGCTCCACAATTAAATGTCACAGTCATAACTGTCCTTTCGGGCCGCCGTGCGAAAACTAATGATAATTGTTCCAAATGTTGACATTGAAAAAAGTGCTCATCTATCTCAGACATCTTATAACATATGATCCCCATGTCAAAAGTCAATATAAAGTGCTTGTAATCGTAAATCAGTGGCCACTACTGTGTCGGTACATCATACAAACTATACCAGCCGGTCCTTTGCAGTCTTCACATTTCACAATATACCAGTTAGATGCCGACCCCATAGATGGCAGATTTGTTGTCGCGGTTGAGCATGGCTCACCGGTGTAACACTTTGATTGTTCTCAATTATTTCAATGTTTCCATACAATAGACGACCTGGAGTGACCATGACTTGTCGACAGGGGAAACACAGAAAAACGTATTATTCAATCTATCTTTCAGCGTTCCCAAACAATGAGGGGTAATATTATACTCCAAAACGAACACCCAAAAACGTTTCACTTGCATCTGGCTTTTAATTTAATTTAATTTATTCGTTGTATTTTGTTAAGTGTGATCGGTGATCTCTCGCTGGAGTTCTAAACCAGGTCGCCCCCGAACCCTGTGATCATCGGGCCCTGTAAGTATCGAGGAAGCAACCTTTGATGCCGAGATTGACCGAACGTATTTTACTGCACTTATATGCACTTCAGAGAGATGTGACATCTTGTCGTGACGTTGACCATTAGTTTTGTCATCGAGTCCTTTTCCGACGTTACCATTGTTTTCCCTTGAGACATTAACCATTGTTTTCCATCTATACGTTTCCCATTGCATTCCCTTGAGACGTTCACCATTGCTTTACTTATAGACACACGGGTCCCATTGCTTTCCCTCGAGACGTTGGCTGCCTTCCTCTCAAAACAAATCATGACGGAACCATTCAGAGGTCCTTAAACGGCATCGCCATCTGACTCAGAACCAGGGAACTAAATTGGAGTTTAAGGCCATGTCCACGTGCCATTGATTGGCAATTCTTTAACTGCTTACCAGTTGACGTCAGTTCATTAGTACCTTTGATACTTCAAACAGATGAAGAGCTTCACCGCTTTTACACCTTTAGTTTCATTGGGATAGTAGTAACCTCTCTCACAGGTACTTCTTGTGGTCTAGCACTCTTTAAACAGTGCTTCACCAGCTCTCGGCCAGTTCTGGGCTTAGTTTCCGTACGCGAGGTCATGGCGCGGTGTGTGCAATTCCGGTCTGGTTTCTTCCGATGGATGTTTTCTTAAGGGCAGGAGTTTGGGTCTAACATTCTGATGGGATGTCGACGGTATGACGTCCGGTAGTGTGGCATTTATTTGGATAGATCTCTGGATACTTATACTCTCCTCTTTCCTTATTGCCACAATGAAGCCTGAAGGTAAGTCAAGTTGAAGCAAGAATATTTTCATTTTAACAGTCGCTATGCTTCGATTGATGGATGAGAGATCCTTTTCGAGTGCCACTAAAAGCATTGTAGGTCTACTACCTGTTCTGTCTCTTACTCTTGAATATACATGTATCACTTATCGTGGTTGATCAGCATCGCAGCAAGCTTTTTATTAACAGTATTGTAACGACACTCTATTGGTATCTCTAAAAGCTGAGCCCACAGAAGATCATTCGTCACCCTGAGTGCATAACTCCTGTCCGGCGGGTGTGGACGCTTTCATCCTTGAAAACAACTTCTCTGTAGGGCCAAAAGCCCGGAACGGTTCAAAGAAGAAGTCGAGATTCAGCAGGATTTGCCCTTCTTCTAGGGTGCCGTATCCACTGCTTTATTAACCAGTAATAAATATTATACTTACTTGAAATTACCAAAACACGGAATTAAAAGTAATCTTTCATCTATAGTTTTCGAGACTTATACGTGACGTTATTGTTCAGAAAGTAGCGAAAGTGTTGATGGTGGAAATTCCTCTCAAAGCATTAAATTCAAAGCATTATTCATGTGATACGTTATGGATCTTAATGCGCTCATGAAGAGAGTAGAGGGGGCGATCTTATAATTGACAATTAATTATTAACAAGGCGTTTATCTTCTCAATTGTCTTCCTGTGATAAATGTCCCATATACTAGTATCTAATTATCTCAGAACATAGTATACTTTTGAATTGCGGAGGTGGTGTTACACATCAGGATGACGATGGGATAGTGGTCTCATAATCGAATCTAAACAAGTGATATGTAATAAGGTAACACCTTTTAGTCAACGGATAATATCAAAACTCGTACTTGGAGATTCCGACAGAAAGCAACACATTCATGGATACCAAGAGATGGCTTGGTAGTTTCCAAAATATCATATGGACATTTTTTAAGGGATGCACCTTTTTGCAATATTCTCGGACCTGTGCCGATGACCTAGATTTCAACTACCACTTCCAAAAAAAATCAGCATATGGAGGTATAGCTGAAAATTGCGTTCAGAGATATAGGCCTACCGGTACATACATACTGTAGAATTTGAACCGCAGTCCCATGATTTCCATCTTGTTGACCATGTCAAACATCATTGCCTCTTGGCGATATTCTCACGTGTAGGTCTATCATAGCCATTCAGAGAACTGATTCAGAAATTAGCAGTTTCTTGGTGAACGTTGGCAACATTAGCATTCAGACATTACTTTTCTGCTTTCGCAATATCGTTAACAACCACATGTATTGCTAATTGCTATGAAATGCAGCATGGGGGAATTTATCTAATGATTACCTCACATGTAGCAGATATTTCATCTTCACCTTTAACCACAAGTTTGTTGATGCTCGCATTCCTAATGCCGATTCATCAGCGTAATTTGTCAGTCGTAAAGTCTCCTACTTAGGACTGACGATAAATCGGCGTGGCATTCCCCATTCGTTATATCCATTCTGGCATATTCTTAACTTGATGAAAAATAATGTTTCTTTCCGAACAACATGTTTATTCCCTGTATGACTTTGGGTGGAGAAAATACGTTGTTATTACCTTTATTGTTGCTATTCGCTAGAGAGAAAGTGACCCGTTTTGTCTGCCGGAATAGGAACTAAGTGCGGGTGTAGTCGATCAGCCTCTGAAGTGTTTGGGTTAGTCTTGCTCCGATGTCCTTTGTCCTGCCCGTCTCTGTAATTCCGCTTTACTCTTCTTTGGATGGGACTGAACAGAATGGTTTCAAATGTTCTTTCCCTCGTCATTTGACAAAAAGAGGAAAATTACCTGTTGTATAGAAAAAAGTTTGAAAGTCATCATATACCGCAAGCTGATGAGCCTATTTAGACATGATGAACAGACCCGAAGCACGATTTTAGAACCGTACTTCCCCCGCACTAGCAACAAATATTCGCCATTAACAGGAAAGACCTGTTTTGCAAATATCACCATCATTAAGAAGGCTTGGGCTCTCATTATAACGACACCAAGTGTTTGCGCAGTGTTTATCCCGGGCGTAACTTTAAGCTTTGGTAACATTTCGGCCTCTTAAGAGCGGACCTCTCGAGAATGCTTTATTACCTCACCCCCGACCCAATAACTCTGGTTGACCGAGACCGTAAAAGTACATTTACTCCTTCCAGGCAGCGGCGAACAGTAGATACTTCAGTAATTGCTCCTCTTCTTGTCCCAAATGGCTGACTTGAAAGGCAAAGCCTAACAAAGCTAACCATGCACTAGACTTGTGCGATGTATTGGCTACACCAATTCAGGCTAGATTCATCTCGGTTAAGATTCAAGCGAGATCCAAGAAAGAAATGTTTGTGATCTTTTGAAATACTTTACTAAAACTTGGTAGTTTTTGAGAGAATCTTTTCAACGATCATCTTTGGCTAAAGTTGGTAGGTTATCTAGTGTATTTCAATTCACATATCGAAGTTTCTGTAAGATGGGAGAATTTTAGAAGATCTCATTACGAAGAATGCATTTTTAGGATCTTAGTGGGAATTGCGAAGTTGGGTTTACTGGTGTCTTCCAATTTTGTGCAGAAGTTTCTCCAAGATGGGCAACAAAGTGATCAGTATACCATGCACCACTTATCGCCGGAATGATGTTCTTGTTCTAACCTAGTGGTGATGGAAATGCTGAATCGATGGGTTCTCCAGTTATGTTTACCTCACTAAAGCTTTCTCACTTCCTTCTCCCCTTGATTGATTGATTCTCGGCCAGACACGTTCACCTTGGTCCCCCATTGCTTCCAAGGCATATTTAATTGAGCGGTCCAATTGAATTAACTAAAATCACCAAAGGTATAGTGAACGTGAGATGTACACTATACCTTAGTGCATCTCTTATGAAGGATGTATCTATATTTTTGTGTACCATTACCGTATTGGTTTCTGACAAGAAACCTTTCTTAAAGAAATCTCTTCAGAAATTGCTATGAAGAAACTGCAATGGCACCTGGAGTCGTACAACCTTTGTTGTCTTTCTGATAAATTGTCCTTTTTTCTTTAGCTTATCATCTGGATTATAAAGGCTTACAGTAAACATGAAAAACAAAGATCGTAGCGTAAGGGACAGGTCTCCCAAATCCCAAGTCCAAGTTCTAAGTCTGTTATCAAAACGGACAAAGTATGCTGGTTGAGTCGAGTCCGATATGCAAGGCTTGCAGTAGTCAGGGGATTTTTTGATGACATCAGAACCAAATCAATCATAAAAACCAGATGAACGCCGATAAGTGCATTGGCCATTGACAAAATGGCTCGAAATCAGGTGACTTAATGTCATCAAGGAACATCCTCCTCTGATGGAATATGGCAGTTTTGTACTCCGTGACCAGTGGCCAAAATGTAACAGAAGAACACATTTCGTGGTCTTAGGTTCGTGAAAAGGTAAAAAAAAGTGACAGGGACAAAATTTTGGCAGATCATATCCGGTAGATACGTTTGACTAATCATTGTCTATCATCTGGTGCACAAGATCATTAGGAGTGGTAATGACTTCAGAAAAAACCCACTCCCTGCAGACATGACAGACTGTCACCGATCGTGTTTTTCATGAGCAGTATCGACGTCGGTGTTGAGTGACAGATCTGATATAAACCAGAGCAAGATAACGTCATGATATTGCGTCTCAGAGCTGACAACATTCGTTACCAGAACTGCATGGGCAGCCTGGGCAGGATCGTCCATCTGACGCATGCAGAAGAAGATTTGGTAAACGGGTTGAAATATCATGCACAACAACGAGAACAACCATGCAAAAGAACACCCTAGAACTCGGTACAATTCTTGGTTTCCTGAGAAACAATATACTGTAAACATGGTAAATAAAAACCTATTGATAGATATCCCTGGTAGGTGGGCTCCAAAACAGTTGTCAGCAGCAATTTCGAGGTACCACTTAGGAGAAGAAAGGTTCCGGGCAGCTTGTCTTGGCAATGATTAACAGCGCTGCGTATTCATCATTGCTTTGGTTGCTAGAAGAGGAACCCAGGGTACTACTCTATACGCAGTGGGCTCCAAGTCGTGGTAACGGACTTACTAACCGCTTCATTCACCGCCAGCGCCATAGAGAAGTTGATGGATTCTACACAGAGTTGCAGAAGGAGATAAATGAGAAACATTTGGAAGAAAGCTGGGCCTCTTGCAGAATCGTTGTACATTAGCCAAAGATAGTTATGAGTGTCTGTTATTTTGAGTAACTGCAGAAAGACATCGGTGATATTGACGTTATGAAATATTCCTGTAACGAGTTGATTTCTCGAAGAGCGCTATTAAAGTGCGTGTGACTTTATTTTTAGAAAATACAGGTAAACTTATTGGAGTCTGATATGACGCAATGAGAAATTTACTGACATCACTCTGTTACAGTTAGCAAAACTGAATGGTTTGATCTGACCAGCTTTTAATTGTAAACGCGCGCAGTAGCAGCAGCCTATGATTCCAATGAAGTCTTGGCTATGTCCACTTACCATTGACTTATTAAATCCGAACAGCACCACATCCTATTGGGAATGCTATCCACTCGTCAGATCATTGGAAGGAACGTAGATATGTTATGAATATTACAAGAATATGGTCAATAATTCTATATGGAGTTGTAACCCGGCATAGCCTTTAGTTAATTATATTGTCCAGTTTCAGACGAGATGGCGCGCCGAGTCAGATAAGATACTCCTCGGGGACGTCAAGCTTGGCAGACAACAGTGGCTAGCAGGGCTGTGGAAATGCCGGCTAGGCAAGGGATATTGGTAGATTAAGATGATCTTTGGGGCCTTGACCTGACCACTGGTCTTATCATTGCCCACTCAAGCAGCGGGACATATATGACAGAATAGCACTAGCAATAGTTTGCTTGCTGATTGAAAATCGAGCAATTGCAAGAATATGAGATTACGTATACTGACGGACTCAAAAGGTGTCCAAAAAATCGATATGAACCCTATCTTTCCAGTTTTTTCCTAGACTTTTAAAGTTCCTTAAAGTTGGCTTGAAAGCAGTCACTGGCTTGCCACCATGTCCTGATGTTTTTTTTCTTCCACGTTCTTTTATACGTAACCATATCATATACCGCCGCGAAAAATTGGCCTGTTCTCTGCAGGTCTCCGGTGGCTCCCAACAGTTTCATCTTCAGTGGTCTTGGCTCCAGAAAATAGCCTTGTCTTCTTTCCATCAAGAAACCAGCAGTACGGTTCCGTCCACGTGCGCACGAATCTGTGCTTTGCCGTTTTGCCGCCAAGACCCCGCCAAATCCACGGGCACAGGGAACAGTTGGGTGGGACCTTAACCTTCAGGTGAGAACGTAAATATTATAAACCTTCAATCGATGTTTGACTGATTTTCTTAAAGTTGGACTGGGATCTCCTTCCTCAGGTTCTTCTATCCTTGGAACGAAGCTTAGTGAAAAGGTCAATGCTGATCACAACACCATCAGGTGTTGTGACACCCTTATGGAAAGGAAAATTGCCTGCAAGTTGTATCTGCCTGAAGTTTGGGGCAAATCTATTCGATACAAGCATGTGGGAGGAACAGAACAATAACAGCTCATTACAATTACTTTTAATTAAAGTTTGACGTAGTTCCTTAAAGCTGATTTCCAATTTTGTAAATATAGACGACTGTACATTGTATAGGTATACGAAAGCTATTCAATGCGAGTCTTTATATAGCGGGAATGGACAATACCTTACATACTATGCCACTGGAGAGAACCTATCTGTACAGCAGTCAAACTAATTCCTCCTGAGGGCTTCGATTACCGTTAAAGGATGGTTTCGCTAGCTTATTCAGTCCATTTTTTTTGTTGTTGGTTTTCCGTTCGCGCTGATTGTCATATTTATTTAGTGTTATTAATTTAAATAACCAATGGCATAATAGCTTGGGGTTATAACTCTCTGGCGTCCACGTAACAAACGTCGTGAGTTCCGAAATGTCATTGATCCTTTAAGAAGAAGCCAACTCTTGCTGGAATCTATGAACCTATCCGTTCTCAAGAATTTCTTTCCGCAATGTTACCGAAGGTGTAGCGTGAATACATTCAGTCATTCCCTGTAATGACCTGGTGCTACTGCGGGCGTCTACAGCTGCTCTTTACTCTCTGATACTCCGTGCGTCTCTAATGAGCCCCCTGCCTCCTATGTTCCATCAGCCATGTCCCGTCCGTAATTTCAGGACGCTACCATTAATTTAACTAGTCACCATAGATCAGCTCCCGGAAGTACTTTTGTCGCTTTCAGCTGCTCGCCTCACTACCCGGTGCAACTCTCTACTCCATGGAGCGGTCTGGCTTCCGGAGCCTGGCGCGGCGACTTACATGTATAGTATATATCGAACAGGCGGTTTGTATGAGATTTGCCTCCTGTGTGGCATTGATTCTGCATGTGCCTTCATGCTTGGGAATCGTGAAAGTCGTGAATCGTGAAAGTGGATAGTAAGATTAGCAAGGTCGACGATTTGGCCTTAGTAGTGTTAAGTAGTGTTAAGCAAATACTAATATTATATACATTTACATTTAAATTATTAATACTATAATATTTATATTTGTATCTTATAAAAGACAATCGTATAAGTTTCGGATCTCATGCCATTCTTAATACATTAAATATTGAAGATGCGTGATACTAAATCAAACTGGGCGTTCTGTCGAAGAAGAAATAGGTCCAGAAGAACTGAAGACTACGATTGGAAAATGGTGTAAAATGTTAGATAAAAAGATGGGTCACCATAAGAAGTAGTCATACATGACGTTCGTTATATCATCCAGCAGTCACTCCAATGAACGAAACAAGCCATACGTTTGAAGGGGACTGGTATATGCGAATACCAAATTTGTGTATTCTTCACAATTTGCAAGAGTGGGGTTTAATGATGGATTTACAACTTCCACAATGACATTCACTCATAAATAATGTGTACCGTTGTTTTTTCTATTTCAAATAGAGTTAAGCATCATCAACCTGTCGCGACTTACACTTTTTAGTGGTATATAGGTGTAATTCATGTCATTGAGTTCAGCTCCCAAGTAGGACATTCCCCCATTCAGTGCCCCATATTGGCATTTGAAGTGTTGCATAAGTATAGCCGTATATAGTTATAAAAAACTATTCGGAGTCTGGCGTTTCCTTGTCATACTGTATTCACTGTTGGCCTCTATTGGCCTTTCCGGAAGTCAATGTCCACGTCCTTTAAGGTCAATGTGCGAAAACTACCCGACGATTTCTTGAAATTTTGGCTTTTCTTAAATCAAATTTTTTGAACCCAAGATGATTTTACCCTGGTATCGAACACTTATCGTTATGGTCAAACATTCAAGATAATGAAAAGTGACAAAGGCCCGAATCTCAGGATGACGTCAATGCTCTTGCTCACTTGTGTCATTGTTGCAGTTATAGTGAGGAAAAAGAACTCACAGCCACCACCAGGACATCATCGAAGATGAAAAGTATTGTTTAAATTTTTGCGGGGAAGGAACGCCCACGGTTGTATATTTGATATACCACTTTTTTTCTTCATTGTCAATTGACATTTGCTCCATAATTGTGCGCTGGAAGGCGTCCATTCCGCAATTAAAGAGAGTGAGGGATACAGAGCCTACGGTTTAGTTCCTAAAAATAATATTTGAGAACTTTTGCTTTCATTTGCCATGGCTTCCTGAAGATAACCTCAGAGAACTAATGCTTTTCATGGCTTCGGTTGTTGGAGGAAGTTTGATGAACCAGCCACCAAAAGATACCAATGTCGTATTACACAGTTTCCAGTATAGGCAAAGCTTGCCTCGTTATTGGTCCCCATTTCGAATATTTGGCGCACGTATACGTTGGAGGATCGGGCATCTGTTTCCGCGTGAGGCTCTCATCATTCCCTGAAAAGGTACAGAAACAAGTTACAGTGGAACCCCGGTCAGCGACCATTCAACCTCGTCCATGAATGGTCGTGTTACCGGGGTTCCACTGTACTTTATTTAAACACAGTTACTGGCATTTGGTAACCGAAACTTAAAAGCAACAGGACGGCCGGGGGCAAAAAGAAGCTGAATATATATTGTTCTTTTTCATGGAAAGATTTTCTGACGATCATTCTGTAGGCACAGCATACTATTTCACTTTTCTTCACGCTGGTAACTTTTCCGTACTTTTGAGTATAACATTTACAGTTGTGTCTGTTTTCACCGGTTGTCATTATTGAGTAAAATTGTTTGTATGGCTATTTTATAAAATTATTATCTAGCAGTCTAAACAAATGCCAATGGTCTTGGTTTAACACACTATGACATTCCTGTGTGGAGGCGGCTACTCGAGACACAGTTCAACAAAGGGCAAGAGTTTTAAATAAATAGAAATGGCAGAGACTTGAACTTCAGGGTAGTGACATTCATCTCCAATTAGATGGAAAGCCATGACAAGTCACTAGATAACCGACTAAAGCAACAGCCAACTAGACTGTTCAGCTATGAGTCATGTGACCTATCGTCTGATCGCGTAGAGTAATTAGTTTTTCGATATCATTCTCCGATTGTCATTCGATTGAACACCACAGACTGGTCGATACAATAATGGGAGAATTCTACTTAGTGAAAATATCCCAGCTAGAGAGACCATGGCTTTTCAAATGGGGGAAACCGAGAAAAAAGTATGTAGCCGTCTTTCAGCGTTCCCCAATAAAAAATGTGAGGAGGCTCCGCAATGCGTGGTCTCAGTGTCTAGTAGGGCTGCTAACCAGATTTTTGTGACGTGTAGACGTGTATTTATACGGATCAATATTAGAACATATACGGATTCGAGAGTATTAGCCAGTGATCGAGGGTATTATTCGAATTCAGAACGAGGATTAACTGGTCTCAAAGATTGATAACATTGATAACGGGTAATAGGGAAAATAATTGGACCTCTGTGTCATGATTCGGATTAACTTATTGGGATTTGTCGTCCGAAGATCATGATCATGACCCAAGGACTCGTTGCAATGGAATGCGCCATGCAACGACGAAAATAAGAGTTTTTAAACTTTGGCATAAGTTGGCGCCATTTGACCGCAGGTTTCTTGCAAAGATAAATTATTCTCAGCAACACTTTCCTATAATACTAGTAAATTTCCTTAAACGGAGCAATAGGCGGGAGTTGGGGGTCCAATTAGTCATCTCCACTAAGTAATTAATATGTATAGGTCCATACATAGTGATACACGATCCTCGTACAAGCGTGGTGGACGTAAAATATAAAACATGCAGTCCCCATTTTTTTGGGCAACACAAATTTCATTTTGTTTTGTGCGCGCATAATTCTACTTTCTTTTTTGAAAGTCTCGCCAGATCAAGACTATTTGACGTATTGATCTCTGTAGCCAATGTGGCAAATATCAGTATAATCATGGCTGAGAAGTGCAGTGCCCTTACTTTTTACACCATTTGTTTTTAATCGTATGCCTGTTTTACATTGGTGGCCCACCTGTTATATTGTGAGACGGAGACATCTACCGCCGACTTTCTGTAACCTAATCTGCCCAACCTGGCTCCTGCCTAAAGCATTCCTAGGGCGAACTTGCTTTCTTGAGTTGAGTTGTTAGTACACAAAGCCCAATGTGTCTCACCATACACTAGCTCATCCCTGGCGTTTAACTAATCACCATCACCATTACTGGCCAACAGTCCGAGACGGGGAAGTAGGCTGGATTGTTCCTGATGGGAGCAGATATTCCTGGCACGCAGAGCCCCTGTCAGCCTACTGCAGTCGATGGAGCCGGTGCCTTTGTTTCCCCTACTTCATTTTCCAATCACGTTTTAGTGTAAGACATTGAAGCATTTCCCTGATATTGCTGAGCAATGTAGTATGTTGTTGTATCGTTGGTCAACGATACGTCTAAACACAGATTGATGACTTGGGATAGTACGGGGCGATGAGGGCACCTCTTCCAATAGTTCTCGGAAGGCATGTGTGTACTGCTGAACGAACCATTGTTCTTTAGTTAGCCTTTGGTATCGAATGCGTTGAATCAGGAAGATACTAGTATGTCAACGACAGTAAGATAATTGATTCCCCTCAGTCATGATAAGAACGATCACAAGATGCATTAAAATGAAATCGTGTTTTCACTGAAACGTTAGGAAAAGGGCCCATATCTCGTAGTTCTGCATTGGTTTATTCAAACCTGTGTACAGAATACGCACATTGGGGAGAATGTTGCTTTTGAAACATGTGGTAGGCTAGATTATCACTTTTGCAGATTTCGAAATCTACTATGTTGTACAAAGCGATGTTGTACACAAGCATGAAAAACCAAATACAATGTATTGTAGCTGTGACATACAAGTGCTTATTTTATGAACAATAACGAACCATGGAGAATCAGCAAAATTTGTAAAAAAAGGCCAACAGTGGCTGTCGAGGATCAACGAATAAGTGATACTTGCATACCATATGAATATTTCTTAAGTATCATTTGCCTTGGCAAATACTTCAAATTTCAATAGAATGTGTGTTGGAGATGCTTTTGGAAAGGTACCAAGGTTATTGAGGTGAAAGACTTTCACACATTTCAAAGTATCATCTGTGAGAAAACTAAAAAACCTTCCGTCTCGTGGCTGGGCGATACCCTCTTAACCTATTTCATCTCACACCTTCGTTCTCTTGGCCAAAGAAAAGTAAGGGTAGTATAGTTACCGCTGCACTTCAGGTTTGAAAGAGGTTTCTTTATTCCTTCTGCACCTGATGGCTCATTACTGAATTTCAGCTAACTAAAAGAACCCTAGAAGTATATGTCTGAGGTGAAATATATTTCTTGACGAAATCTATTTGTTATCACTCGTAAAACAAAGCAATGTTCTTCAGATGTCTACATGTATGGTCACTCTTCATAGCAGTGGTCACGATTTTGTCAGGTTCGATTGTTACAGTTATGTCTATAGCGAGTTTCAGCAAAGAACAAAATATCTCCGGTATGACTTATCCCTATCGATTTTACGTATGATGTAACGTAATTTGTGGAGCGGTCATACGTAAAACCGATACGGATACGTCATACGAGCGTGAAATTCACCCCTGCTGAAACTCCCTATTATTGCATTACTCAAACGTACCCCAGTCCAGACGACCTGTATATGTAATCTGGTGAATGTCGATATAGATGCCGTAAGACTGACTCGAGACCGTACCCAGACAGTACTTGAATGATATATTATATATTTCGTGATTATATTTCATATTTCATTTTTGTTTTTATGCTCTTATAACACTTATAACACTTTCCCATAACATTTAGTCATCTTTTTTGCTCTCTCACATTTCATTGCGGGAGGGTGACCATCGACATTCACAAACACCTGGGTCGACAGTACATGTAGTTTAAATTGGCCTTCTGACCTTATATCAACTTGCCGAAGTTTTTCTGTTGACCTTGTCTTCGATTGTAAAGTCAGAAAGGTGAGCCGCCTTACATATGTTTCAGAATTGGACAAATTGCGAGGGTGGGATGTCGTTGGTTCTACTCTGGATAGAGTACGTTTGCAACGGAACTCTGGTCGAGAGGTAACAGTGGGACGTGCTTGAATGACCTTTTATGATTCAGACCAAACTCCAGCAGCGAGGTCAAGAACAGTAGGTTGGAATTTCTGGTGCAATCGGTTGCTATCAACATGTCCTTCGCTAGGCTGGCGCGTGGTGGGGGCCTTGTATGTATACATGTATATGTTTTCTCGTCGAATATGTGTACGTAAAGTCTAGCTTCTACGCACCAACCAATGTTGTCTGTTTTGAAGTTAATGAGCGAAAAAACTGACCGCTGTAAAGGGAGAACACGACATTAGTTTCGTTGTAAACTAGCCACAGAAACCATTTCTTCCGCAAACAGAATAGTTAGCGCAGGTATTTCTTTCATGAGAAAAGAGAAGAGGATACCCGGCCAATGCTACTATGGGTTCAATTGGAATTCCTGGCGGAGGTTCACAACATAAAGCTACCACAGAAAGAACTACGCAGACAAAAATTGTCCGAAGTTACAACTAAACTCAGACTTACAAAACTGATGCGTGTTAGCCGATTAATCGTAGGAAACTTAATGCAAAGAGTCATGCCATTTGCATTTACCTTACATTTAGCAAAGGAATGTTCCACGATGGTACGCATTGAAAATTACTTGTTTTGTTCAATTGCCAAAGTATTTCTTTCACTGCCGACTGATGGAATAAACTTTTAAAAATCCCCGTGGAACTTGTGGTGTCATAACTGAAAGGGAAAGGTAGAGAACGCTATCTGAGCTCACCTGCTGCCTCTTACTCATTTATACATGCTCTTTCAACCTGCAGACATACTTCGTGTTGTAAACATTGAGCATTGCCGCGGTCACGTACACCATCTTAAAAACTAAGGTTTTTGATCTTTTTTGCTCTATGACATGGTAACATGACCAATGGCGTACTGCTACGCTGCCGCAACGAATCAAGTCAATAAATCAATGTGACAAGAACTAACCATGAACGCCATCACACTAACACCCATAGCGCAGGACACTTTGACCCCTTATTTCACGAACTGTCCTTTTACTCGTTTCAGAAACATTTAAACCGGGACATTCCTTCCAAGTGATAGTCAACAGAACTGACGTATGTAGTAGAAGATCACGTGATCGACCAAGAAAGGTATCAGATAATCCATCACAGCGACCTGGTCGGTCAAAACAGGATTCAGAAACCGCCACCCAGGCAAGAATTTTCATATTTTTATTACATCAGCATCCACATCTTATATTAACATACCGCCAATTAACAATGGTGTTTGCGCCGACGTGGCATTTTAGAGCTGCTAATCTAAGACAAACACCACTGGCAGTAATTACTATCTGTGAACAATAGATTTGAATCCATTTAAGATCCGTTCTGGCTGAATATCATCCTCATATGCCAGAGGCCTAACCTTTCAGATTTCTTACGTTAGCGCGTCACTGCAAGTTAAGTGCAGAAGGGTTTCCTTTCGTAGGGGCATATTGCTAACACCACTCTGAGTGAGGGCGTTTATTTGGTTAAATACCCATAGCAGCTTTTCCCTACTTTACCTTACTTATCCCCCAAGTTGATTTATTCTCCAAGGAAAAGTAAACTGCGATGTTCACAAAATTTCAATTTGGCTGAACGAATCTTTAGACTCCTGCTCTGCCCGGAAACTAGATTTACATATATTGACGATGTCGGATCCATCCTCGCCGACACAGGTAGCAATTTTTGACCCGCACCTTCCACGATGAATAATTCCACGCGCAGCGCGATCGTTTTTCTTGTTGGTGGATTGTGTCACGAAGTTCAATTGCTTTTCAAGCATATGCCCAGCTTTATCAGCAGTCCATTATTTAGGGTTTATCTTGGTACGATAAAGATATGCAAACCTCTTGAAAAACTGTACACTTGTTGAGACACGGTACAGAAAAGTTATTTTTCAGTTATTTTTCTTTTCAGTGAACAAAAGTAGGTTATATGTGATATGCATTATATTATGCCGAGAATTTTTCAGAAAATGCCTTTATAAATATATAATGTATTCATAAAGCTCCACACATACTTGTGCATTAGTTTGACCGGTAAATGTTTTAATCTTCCTTTGTTGTTTTGAGGAGCCGTCCTTCCCTTCAGTCCTTAATAGACCGATGTTATGAGTCTTCAAGTCAATAATGACCATCTTATTGCGTCATTTCAGGGTGTTTTAGATCCAATAATCAACAGATATTCATATTCCTCGATATCAAATCAAAAGAAAAACCGACGGCGGACGAATAGGAAAAATTCAAACCGACGGAACGTGCCTTCAGAAAATTCCCGCAGACGACAGAGAAAAACTCGAAAAGCTCGAAAGAGCCGTCGATCAACAGATACGGACGCTGTAGAGGCGCCAAGTAACCATTGTTTACCTCCAAGCCATTTCGGAGCAATGGACGTCATAGCAAATAAAGATGGTAAGCAGTAACAGAGTCTTTCAGAAGACTCTGGTAGTAATTAGTTTGACTTCCGGTTGTGCGCAGACGATTCCAGACGTCACGCCTCCTCGTCGGAAGTGTCACACTTCCCGTGTCTTTATTCGCCGGGGCGAGGGGTCACTGTTTAAAATTAGCTTTAGCGGTTTAACCTTTAAAAGGCAACTTCATTTCAGTTAAGTTTGAATATGACATGAAACTAGTGATTGAAGTCGAAAGACGTAATTCTAAAACGTTTTGTTTTACGGTAGGTATATGAGGTCTGGCACTGATGACTTTCTAAGGTGCCGATGAGCCCCGTAGATTTTATCCACCAGTCTGCTCCCTTTCCTGACCATGATAAACAACTGGTTCTTTTTCAGGATCAGAAACAAAAATAGAATGCTGTTACCCACGGGGCCATGAAGATAGCAAGGGCTACCTTCAGCTTTGTGCGACGTGTATCGCGACGACCACCCTTCCAAGTGACTTCTACCCCAGGCAGGTGCATGAACACTTGTGCCTGGGAGCAATAGCCAATACGCCCGATAACGAAGGATGTCTTCATCATTCCGATGTGTGTAAGTAGATAACAGCTTCGAACAACTCTCCCTTAGACGGGCATTTCAGAACAAGCCTGCAGACCAACACTACGAACATATAAAACCTATCTCTGAGGGCAGATGCGAGAAGTGCAGATTATCATTTATGGTGTCCTGCAGACAGCACTGTGCCATGTCTGAAGTCCATCAGTGTCAGCAGGTCATCTTCATAGTTCGTTCCAAAAGTAGAAGAAGCAGGTCCCAAAAACCCCCATGCTGTTGGCTCATTTATGATGTTAATAGCCGTAACAACCGCTTCCAGTATGACAATTGACATCAACCAAGCATCTGAATGAGGAAATCCGCATGATTGCTTGGCTAGAAAACAAGTAAACTGTATGCTTTAAGACAATCTGTTCTCGTTACAGGGCACGGAAAGTGTTCACAGCGAACGATATACCACAATGTGTTGAAACGCAATAGGCCTGATGGGTGCCGGATTCGAGTCCGGCGGCGAGGAAAGGTACAGCCGGTTCAGGTAGAGGACTGGACGCTGGATACGTTCCCTATAAGAGATGGTTGTGAATGTAAAATGAATAAACTCTCCATGTTTCATGGGTTACTGAACTGAGCCGGTTTTGAGATTGTAATTATTTGCGAGGAATGTGACCGTGATAGTTCTTTTGGAGGAATTTTGAGTATGACGGGATGGTTGTTAGTCGACGGGTTAAACATGAACTTCGTAAACGAAATCAGACGCAAAATCTTGGCGGAATGGACGGAGTAAGAGCTCACGATGGGGGCATGTGCCAATTCAGCTCCACTTCTGTATATATCCGGCACTCCCCAGCATAATGATAATATTGTTGTTCTACTTCATGCAATGGCCATATCAGAGTGACAGTGGCTTCGCTGGCATCGCATGTATGGTGATGAAGTGAAACAGACTTACGGCTGAATGTGATGCGGCGAATTTGTCAAAGGTTGGGTGAGACACCCCGATTCAGTCACAGAGTAAAAAACGGAGCGAAGTGGTTATCGGGCTGATCTAAGAGCGAGTAGATCGATGGACCACGTTAGTTGGATGCTGGGTTTGGTGGTCTCGGTTTGTTAGCCAGGAGTGTTGACCTAGTAGGCTGAACGAGAATGGTCTTGGTGGACTCGGGAGAATGGTTTAAGTTCTCACTTCGATCTATCGTCACTTTGGGACATAGCTGTTGTCATTGACGCTTTTGGGCCAGAATGCCCCTTTGGTGACTGTCTCTGGACAGTATGGGCTAGCCCTGATATATTATGCATCATATTATGTTACGGTGCCACAACTGTGATTAATGATGTTGGGTGTATTGCGTACATGCTGTATACGTGTATATAGATACACGTTATCAACGTTGGGTCCATAAACAGAGGACGGGAAGATATCATGTCGAAAGGCGGTACGGGCGGGAAAGCATCGGGAAGTTGGTGGGTTACCCGTTCGTCAATAGAATGTAAAATCTGTTTACTCACTGTGCAGTGATGACATGTGCACGTATCTAGCGAAGTAAAATGTCATCTTATGTATAGGCAAGTACAACTTATTGTGGTATTGTGTTCTCTTTCGGATGAATGGATATATAGGTAAAATCAAGTATAGAGTAATCCATACTTGGTAAAATCACTAAAGAAACTAGTAATTTCCAAGGAAATTCTGTTGGACTATCATCGGATAGGACAGTAATAATACTGAGTAGTTCTACGTGTACATGTATAGCAAATGTACAGCAACAATGCTCTTTAGGTGAATATGTTGTACATAGAAGAACACAATGGTCTACGACAATATCTTCAAGTAACTTATTCGAATCGGACGGTAAATTTTTTTTCTTCATTTTTAAGGACGTTCTGATCTCCTATTCTGTATATACGATACTGTCGAATCAATGAAAATAAGAATAAGTTATTTTCTTTAAATTTTGTTTCGTTTCTTTTGATTTGGCTGAAACTGACCTTTCCATCGAACTGCGTTCTTCGTAGTTCTTTGTAAGGGTAATTGCGAAACCAGCTTCATTATGTTCAATGGTTACCCGGTCACCCTCCTCCTTGCCCGATATGGTCTGGCTATATCAACAGCAACTGTATCGCCACCATCTGTCCCACACCCATGAGACACTTATCTTCCTTCTTGTGACCATCATCGATCTAAGTCACGCCATGAGCGTCTCTGTCCATGTTGATTCGCGGGTGGCCATACCACTTCTCGGAAACTTCACGTAATCCTGTTGCTAGGCTGGCTATCACCTTTTTTTCGAATATTGATTGTCATTTGACATGAGAATCAATAAAAAAACGGAGTTTCACGATAGACTTGTCTGATGATACGGGTAAAAATGGCGACAATCATCATGTGATGACCTGCACACTAGTTCTTGAATCTTTCCTCATGTTTCTGTTGTAGTTCCTTTGCCAATATCAAAGGAGCAGAGACCGAATTTCACAATGCTTGCTCAGTTTCTATCAAACCTCAACCGTACAAAATGTGTTAGGTCCGTTGCTCGGGAATAAGACGTGGTAACTGTTACTCCACTTAGGTAGCCAGTGAGATACTCCAATGATGAGAAGCCAGAGAAGCAGCCATTTACCTAATGATGATGAATTGATACTAACTAGGATGGAAATGTTTACTAATCAGTCGATTGCTTCTGATACTGTTCAGGAAACAGGTTACATGGTCCAGTCAACTATCTAAAAGATCAGTGGAAGATAGCAGGAGGCAGATCGCTGCTAGAGCTGCTTAGACAATCCACCTCATGACCTAAGGCGAGGGAAATACTCTAGGAAATAACGGTTTATTGACTTTCGAAACCTTTAAATTAAAGGAGTTCGCCGCTCGTAGTTATCATGCAAACAAATTAGCTGAAACCTGCAACACCGGGAAAAGAAGGTTGGTTCCGCAAGTGCAGTGAATCTTGCGAGATGGATGGTGAAGGAAGCAAATAACACTTTTCATGCAATAAACATTCGAAAAATATCTTCTTTTTTTCATGGTTATGGCCAATACACACGTATGTGGTCATTCAGTACTGTAACCATAAATAAAAACTATTAATTTATTAATGAAATGGCCAGGGCCATTGTGCTCACCTCATGTGGAGGAAAGATGGATAAAGAGCATGGTATTGTGTCATGTAGTGTTAGGTTTGATGTAGGTCCAAGCAATTACAATTTCCCCAAAATGGCCAATTTACAGTACATTCGACCTCTGTGACCTTGAAAAGTAGGTAAAATCAAAGAAGACCCGGGTGACACATTGAATGGTTGTTAGAATTAGATGTACCTATGATATAAAATTGGTGCCAATCGGGCAAGTAATTACTAGGAATAATGGCATTTTGAAGAATTTAGGATTTGGCCCCCTCCCTGGAGGTCAAACGGCAAATCAGATCGCACCAAACTTCGGTACCTGAGATCACCTGACCAATGGGCACATGTGTACTTAATTTGTGATCAATAGTCATTGCAGTTAAGAAAGTGGTGAATCATATTGGACCAAACTTCGGTCCCTGAGATCACCTGACTAAGGGGTAAATGTGTACCAAATTTGGGATCAATAGTCATTGCAGTTTAGAAACGTGCCATCGTTACATCCTAACGGCCAATTCACACCATTTGACCTCTGTGACCTTGAAAAGTAGGTCAAATCAAAAACCCGTATGATATGTGATGTGTCCTTGCTAGGAGTACCTACCATAAATTTTTTATTGAAAACGGATCATTAATAAGAGACATATCACACTTTTTATGTTTTAAGTTTTAGCCCCCTAGTGGCCAAGTCATGAACCAGACCGGACCGAAATTCAGTGTCAGAGTACCTCTGACCTAGGGGGTCATGTGTACAAAGTTTCAAGTTCATAGCACAAGCGGTTAAGAAACGTGCCACACAGGATACGGACGACGACGGACGACGACGACGACGACGACGGACACAGGGCTATCGTATAGACTCCCCTAACGGTGAGCCAAAAAGGAGACCGCGAACTTGACTTCAACGACTTTGTAACGGATACAAACACAATGTACTGTCACAGGACAATGGCACATTAGAATTCTGATCTCTCGCTACTTACCATTGAAAATTGTACGATCACCAGTTAAAAAAAGTGAAGTAGCTTTTCTTTTAAAATCGGTGTTAAACTGCATGGGTGCATTGTTGTACTTGAGGCTTTCGAATTGCATTTTCACAATAGCAAACAATTCAAAATACATCTTCTCTTGTTATTCCATGCAGCATAAAAACAAATGAGTTCCTGTACGTCTTGTGAAGTTTTTTGCAGACCTACATCTAACACTGTAGACCACTTATGATATGTTGGGTTCGGATACATCTCGACCTATCTACGAGAACCTGCACCTGCCGGAACATCTAGGGGCCATTGGCAAAAGCAACTGTATCCAACACTAATCATCATCATAATGATGATATTAGCAGCAATCTTGCAAATTCCTCCTCCTCACAAAACTCATCTCAGACAGAGTCTTTCATGCCGCAGAATATCTCGTCCCAAAGCCTACGGATATTGGTAATATCGTAGTCCTCCACCCTTCCCAAAAACATGCGATCATGGCAGGTCCTGAATGGGCCGGCGGCGGGTACATGTCAGTCCTTAAAGTCGCACTTCTTAGCCGCTACGAGTTGTAATTGTGAAGCCAATGCGCTGCTTCAAAGAGGATTGATATCGTTAGCCGACTGTTGCCAAATAAGTAATCCCATTACGGGTGACTTGAAGATTTCCCGAGGGTGATGGAGGCGGGGGTGGTTTCCCCTTGGCTGGGTAACCGAATGATGAATTGTCAATGTGTGACCGGGATTAGAGAGGAAATCTGCGGCGTACGTGAAATTGGCTCAGGTGCAGAACTGATTTCTCCGATTCAGCAGTTGCTGTCGTTCATTTATTTTCAATGAGAAAACTGAAGATTCACCCTCAACCTACCCTCCATCTATTGGATTTCGCTACAAACAACAAGCAAATGAGGCAGGTTGCCTCAAAAGACTGGTTTAAGAGCATACAATGCAATAATCTTTGTCAAAGTTGATACACTAGGTCTACATCGAATCACATGACAAAGTATGTTTGAGCAAAAGATAATCTTCGAGAACCATATTCAGTCATTGGTTTAACATGTCCGTGGTTACATGGGAATGTTATCTGTGTGGTGTGTTTTTATCTGAAGATTGTTTCTACAAACTTAAGCAGGTCAAGTCATTCTCCAAATCCCACAGGAATATTTTGACAACTTGGTAATAGCTTTAGCAATTTTAATATCATTGTTAAATACTAAATCTCGAATACAGCCTGATCGTTGGTCTATGACATTCCTTTATTCCTTGAGAGTAAAGAAAACAACCACAAATAATTCATTATTCCCTTGGCTCGAGTTATCAAAGCAGATAAACTCCAGAAACAGACGACTATACATGACAAAAACTTAATAAGCATTACAACCTGAAATATTCCAGGGCCTACCTGTGATACTTTCCCTGATTTTTAATTTGATTGTGAATATCAGCGGGATACAGCAGCGATACAAAAGGAAACAATCGTCTATTAAGCAGGCATAGCAATTATTCGTGAGTGAATTACGGCCGGTGTCAGACTTTGGCTTCCAACAACCTTTAACGATCGTCAATCGTTGCTAAGGATTAAGGATGTACCATGAGGTTGAATTTTCGGAGTTAGCCACTGTACAATTGTCGTGTTAGTTAGTCTATAAGAACGTCACTTGTCATTTTCAGTGGACACTGTTAGTAAAGTGAAGAAACGATGGCGAATGGATATGATACATACTAACTGTACTATGATAGCTTTGTCATATATTTTGATACATCCTGAACTTAAGGGCCTTTCACTCGGAAGCTACCTCACTTGTCAGTAATGACGGTGAGGAAGGAACACGCAACGGAATGCGAGAAATGAGTAACAGAAAACGGTCCTACATCATAAGGAGCACAGAGAACGATGACGTACATATACGCTATTAATACAAGCGGCAGTTTTATTAGAAACGGATAACTTATAAAAAAAACTTACAAGGGAGGAACAGAACGTTCTCAGATTGTTCATGTTACCGAAAAGTGTCGAACTGCATTATTTTTGATAAAAAGACTCTAGTATTCCTGTGACAGTGGTAATAATGGTATAGTGTAAAATTTCTGTTTATAGGAATTCAGAGGCTGAGTAGCATTAGGCAACCTAAACTGGTGATTATATACAACAACAAGATGGATGATTTCTCTGCAGCGGTGAAGGCTCCTCTGATCCCGGTCAGGCGCGCCCACACCGTGCACAACCTCCAGTTCAGGCAAGATTATAGGAGGTCATCGAGTGATGCTTTTCTGGAATTAAAATGGTAAGAGTACATTCATTAAAGCACTTGCATTTTATGATTTTCACAATTTTTAACGAGATATTTTCGTTGTCAAGACAAAGATTTCTTTAGGGCAGGTAGCAGCGATGACCGATTCTTTGTTTTTCTCATGAGACAATTTAATCACTATCGCTGTAACAAAGAAAATGCTGGGGGGGGGGGGGGGCGCTTAAATGCTCTAATAGAGCACAATGTTAAGAAATTTAGTCTTTTCGGTTCGTGGAATGTGTGATATCTTGATATCGCCCGTCACCCACTTTGTTTTTCCTACGAGCAAATTTTGGAAGTGATCGATTCTCTTTGCTGCTTGCCGCGGCGTCCGCTGAAACACGGATGCCAATTAGGTAATTCGAGCGAGGATCCTTCGAAAAGCGCTAATAAAAGCCGAATTTCAATTGTAATAAACTCGTCTCCATGTTACTGTTAATTCCATTATCGAAATAAAGTAGCGAAAGTACGATGGGAATAGCACTTGAGAATGCCATTGAATAGTGTTCAGTTAGTAATCGCTTTTATATATTTATCCCTCCCTGAAGCCTGTTCTTTTCTTGAACAGACTTCTGTTCATTTTCGGATTGGGGGCAGTGAAAGTATTTAAAACGCCTACTAGTACTGGTGATGAAATACTGGACATATGTATTGTATGGAAGATGATGTACATCTGATGTACATTGAGATAAACAGGCCAGGTTCCTATGTGTTGTTGAAGGTGACAGGCCTGACATTATTTCGTGTTCCTTCGCGCTGTCGGCCATTTTTGACATGCTTCTGTCGATCAGATACATTTTCATATACGATATTAGGGAAAACTGTCAAGTGAGACGCTGTATGGTGATCACGCCACTGTGTAACCAAGGAAGTTATACGGTTAGGAAATGTGGTCCTTCTCTGCTGACACGACGTGTCACAGCAGGCTAGACTGTAGACCAGAGTCATCATTAATCATGACTTCTGGTTCACCTTTACCACTACCATTTACTCTGAATTTCAATCATGATTAGAAACTTTGGTCGCGTTTATTTCTTTGGATGCTTTCATTCGATCCGGATGTGCGGTCAACAGAGACAAAATAAAAAGTCTACGCTCTATTTAAATTTTAACGGCTGAGGTTAAAAAATAATGACATGTTTTTAAAGTTTATGAGGATTAATGTTAAATTCAGTGACCTGTTTACACGGTTCTATGGAAACAAATCGGTTTCTTAAATTACCAGCAATTATGTTCTAAATTAGGGTCTAATCGGACTAGAAGGCCTATGTTTCGAGGATAAAGCCAACGGACGCGGTCAGACCTGTCTTGTACGTTAAACAAAGGGCCTACGCTCTGGATAGAATGCTTTCTTTGATATACAAACAGGATTATTGGGATCAGAAATAGGAATACCGGCCGTTACAACACACCATCATAAACCAACAAAATCATTCACATCATTACGCGGAATATCGTCTTTTGATCTGGCAACTGCAAGTTTCCATTTGCGAGATTACTACTAACTCAACTTTAACAAGTTCGTTTAAGGATATTCGAATTTAAATTGATGTGTTTTTAGACATTGGGCAGTTGACCTTTGGGAGAGCATCGCCAGCAGTGTATATTCTAAAGAAGCTAAAACGATATCCAAATTTAAATATCTTTATAATGTCGTTGGTCCTCTAATATCAATTGGAGGATTTATCTTGTGTGTGTAACAGTGCAAGCCAGTATGCCAGAACAGAAAAAGTTCAAACTTCCAGCTGTAGGCCGGTCAGGTTACTTGATCAGCCAGGCATATAATGTTGGTATAAAGAATAGATACAAAAGGTAAGAACAGAATGATATTATATAGAATCTCGAGCCAAATTTATTCCCAAACTTTCTCAAGAAGGAACGTTATGTCTTGTTTCATTGCCTCTTTACCTGAGTCTTCAAAAACCCTGATGAACTAACCACAAACTGAATTAGCGCCTTTGGTCTGTCAGTATGATATTCGAAATCTAAATGTTAGTATGTTCTAAGCAATAGAGTACATTTATCCCGGGACATAAATTTGATGGAAGGTCTATTGGTACAACAAATATTTTTGAAGAACCCAACATTTTCACTATTTTGTTAGCATTACCATGAAATCTACCCCAAGGGATTTTTTCCTGGTCAACATTCAGAAAAACTAATGATATTCGTGACAAGTACATGTATGTGACACGTTTTTCAATGGGATAGCCCGTTAAGAGGACAAAGAAAACAACACAAATTTCTAAGGTGTATCACAAAGATGATGATGACGATGCTGCTAATAAAAATTATATGAAACGAAACTATTTTCATTTGTTTTTTTGGGGGGGGGGGGGGTGGAGAGGGGGATAAAAACGGTAAAGGGTTTAAGATCATAAAGCTTTTTTTAACAAACACTTTGGTAGAATTTAAACGAAATTGTTCAATGTAGGTTCTGGTACCTCATTCAAAATAGTGATATCGTTGTGAAAAAGCAGACTTTTGACGACAAGGGTTATAAATTAGGTTGTTTTGCTCGCACGGGTGCTTATCGTAATGATATCAGACCACCACATACTGCGTGTATGGTCACCGGTCACAGCATACAGTATCAGAAAGGAAAAGTGGAGCGCCTATTTCACACTAAAATGAATTGTATAATGTACTCGGCAATTATAATATTATTTTATTGTACTTAGAGAACATGTCTTAGCTAAAACCCGTTATACATTTTTCTCGATTCCTTTCGGGTTTAATAAGGATTATCTTAAAAATAAATCAAGCTGTTTTGTATATATTTTTCTTTGCAAGACAATCTCATAGTGTATTAACGATTTTATTTGTAATAAACGACTTACTTTGTCTTCTATCACGTATGAAAGCTTTGAAGTTGTTTTTGTGGGCCAAATACATACATTCCAGAGATTAGAACGAAGACACTCTATGCTTACCCTTTTGTCAAAGTCGTGTCATCCGAAAGTTACATTAGATGTTAAGCCAATCAGAGTTTAACAACGCGTCCGTTTTCTCACTTTCAGCCGCCACATCCGGAGCTACGACAAAGCAAATGGAATCCTGCCTTCTACCACCGTCTCCCGGGTTAACAACAGTCACCTCAGTACAAGGGTCAACTCCAAAGTCAACTCCGCTGCCCCTGGAGCGCCAAGGGATCAGTACTACAGCAGTTCGCTACCAGATACGAAAAAGACTGCTTTGGGTAAGAACTTGTGGTGTCAAGGTATCTTTTTTAGCTCCTTCTCAAGACAATTGTTGCAGGATGTTTCGATATAAATCTCTATTTGTCTCCAGCTGAGGCTAGGAAAGCTGGTTCGAGACGTTGTGAAAAAACGTTCTTTTGGTTCAACAGTTGCTCCTTCTGATCAGTGAAAACAGTCACTATAAGATTTCCCACAAGAGTAATGATGTTTCATTTTGTCTTCTTGCAGTTGCATCAAGTGACAAGAGAGGTGTCTCGACCGCCCCTAATAGGTTAGAGAAGTCTGAGAAGAGGACGAGAGCCCCCCTCCCAAAGATTAATAACTTAGTGAAGGGGCCTCTAGATAAGGATACATCTCATATGAATGGTCATGTACCCCATTTGAAGTTGAATGGGAGTAGCCATTCACACCACTCGATACCACCGCCGCAACAAAGGCAAAGACGGAGTGAAGGAACAACAGATTCAAATAAAATGTTAGGTATGTAACAAAAGGCTCATCAGATCATAGATCATACACTAGACTTCGAAATCGCAAAGTCTTCAACGAGATATACAGGAACTGCCAAATATTATTATGGAGATTGGACTTATTGGGATAAAATGCAGATCATCGAAAGAAATGATTTTTAAATGAAGAAATGAAATTTAATGATTTCTCTTCAGGTCCAATTACTACCGAAAGAATGAAGGGACGTTTACCTCCAAACTTCGCAACGAAGTGGGCTAATGCGAGGGCTGATTATAGTGGCCGTCAGCCTAGCGGGTAAGTTGAGACATTCTTTATTATAACAGTACCAGTACCAAGAATCGCCGGTCCCGAATGGTTTCCTCTCTAATTACCACCACAAGGCCCCCGGTAACACGACCACCCTGGTACCCAGACCACCACCACTGGATTGGACGGTTTCAATGACCATATTCACCCCTTTAACCCGACCAAAGGGCCATTCTTTTATTCGGGTCAGTGGTGGAGAAAATCTTTTTTGCTTGATCTTATTTTAACAACAACAACGGCGTTTTGTTTTTCAAGAAAGCATTACCGTTTTGAACTTATCATTCCAGGCAACAATATATACAGAAAAGTACGAATCTCACCAAACTGCCTGATCATATGAAATCTCGCGAGAATACGATGTACGCAATTGACATGATCAGCAAGTGCCAATCACGTGAGATTGTTCCTAGCGTGACCGACAGTCAGAATGTCACCAAGACTCCACGAGGATTGAAGCAACGACAGGCAGAGGTTGAGGCAGCTAAGAAGTGGAAAACGATAGATGGAGCAGAGGTCAGGCGCGAGAAACCAATGAAAGTCAGGTCAAAATTAGGGAATGTTGATAAACTGGAAAGAATAAAGGAAAAGAGTAAAGAAACAACTCTTAAGAAACCAGTGGTCAGGATAACTTATAAGACTAAACCTAAGGTTCGGGCGACGAATAGGGAAATGGCTACGTCCGATAAGAAACTCCGGCAACGGTCAGGTGCTAGGGCTGTGGTGTCAAGGCTATCTCCCATTCAGAGAGAAGATGGGCCACGGCCGTCTAGTGCATTGGACATGAAACCGTCTTGGCCTCCGGTAGTGCCACCGAGGCCGGGAGTGAGGAGGAAAATTTTGAAACGGATTGAACCATTAGGTAAACCTGAAGTGAACACACCAAGGGTGATAAACAGTATCTATAATAATCCTATTGCGCCATTTAGAAGAATGAAAAAAAATAGAACTGCTAAAAAGTCAAAGCTTAAACCCATGAAAATATCCGCCAAAGAGCCAGTGGTGTTATCTGAGCAAACAGCCAAAAAGTATGTTTCGGTACGAAAGATATACGCTGACACTGGGAAAACTATCAAACAACGTGAGAAACAATTTTATGAAAAGTTAGAAAAATTCCAGTTAGAAACCACGCGACGGAATAACCAGAGTATTGTGGAAAAACAAATCGAGAAAATGGAGCAGAAACAGAGACAGCAATTACAACTGTATCGTATACGGAGAAGGTTCACCGAGGACCAGCTGAAACGATGGTCGACGCAGTATGTCACCGGGAAAATCTTAGAACATGAGACGAAGGACCGGTTCATTTACGGGTTACCGGAGAACTTGAACGAAGAGCCTGAGCACCAAGTCAAAATCAAGCGTAAACGTTTGAAGCCCAAAGCCAAATTCTCCCAGGTGGTCACCCGCGTCAAGAACATGGCGAAATATGCTAAGATGTTCAATATCAAGATGGGACCAGAGCCGCCACGAGTCAAGACACCTCTCATGGATGGAATAGACTTTGTGCAGATTGTAGAGACAGATGAGAAAGGTGAGGTTAAAAGAAAATGCATCGGAGAACCGGAGTCACAGGGTATAGGGTTAAATAGAATACCTTCTCCACTAATAAGGATGAATCAACAACTACTGTCTAAATAAATGATGCATTCTATGTTTTCAGGTGACAAGGTTGATACTCGTGTGGATGTAAAAGACTACATAGCGGACGCCAAAAATCTGCTCCATGCATCCAACCGAGGTAAGGATGATCGACAGATAGAACAGGTTTCGGACTTCGAAGGGTCCGATTCCACTGGTTTCCAGTACTACAGCGGCCCTGTGGTCAGTTTCATTTGCCGAGCAAATAAATTGCTTTTAAATTCTTCTAGCAAACTGACGCCCATGAAAACTGCACCGCGGCGTTCTCCCGTCGCAGATAGTCTTCGGAAATCGTTCGGGTGGCTGGCAGTGTTCTTATGGAATAACCCGCTAGTATTTTACTTTTCAGACTTGGACCTGGACGCCTCCCAGTTTCTTGGTGCCTCTCTCCGCGAGTCAAGGGTAAGCTTGGACTCGCTGGACCTGGATACGGACGACGACGCATTTGAAAGAGCAAAACTACGATACGGGTTGGATAACATCAGTCAGACATCAGTGAGAGTCTAGTCTTAGATCAATCACTCGGAGGTGGGGCATGATGCAGTATCGATTCTGGGACATTACACTCACTGGTGAATTACTCCTCGTTGTAATAGGACTAGAAACGACGATTCCGATTTTTGGCAGTTAAGTCGTCGCCTCATCCTTTGAGGAGGGGGGATGTTCATTTCTGGCTTTCGCGACTCCAGAGTGGGTGCGAGAGACTTCGCAGATACTTTCAATCAGTATTGTAACTTTCAATCAGTAGTGCGTTTATACTGGTAAATTAGTTCAAATTCACTAGAATAAGATTTCTTTTTACACAAATAAGTTTTGCGTTTCCTCTATTTTTGTGACCACTGATCGCCGATGCTCATGGGTTCAGACGACTGGAAACTATTCCTTTTTCCATTCCTTTCCGAGAACCAGACATTACAATGAACAGGCAAGTGGAATTGTAAGTTTTATTGAACTAAATCAAACAAAATAATCATAGAGTGTAGTTGCGTACATATAACATGATAAAAGAAACATACAATTGAGATCGTCCTCATTTTACCATGGCGCTAGTTTAAAGAGAGACCACAAAATAGTGCCGTAGAAAAATTAGAAATATCCCAATGGGGAATCATCTTTGGAGTTTCTTGTATTTGCCTCGATCTATTTTTACACTACTTAAAAACTTGGTCAAGACATTGTATTGGTTTTATTACAGAGCATAAACTCATCATAGGCGCAGAAATTGTTTAACTCCCGAATGGCAATATTATTCTCAAGACAAACGTGGCGGAAGGTTTGGTTTAAAATCCCCAGTGATTTCCACGAGGGTCGTTCAGAATAAGGTTTAACCATGGTTTGCTGCTTTCTGCCCATTTGAAAGCTCACATTTAGATTACCAAGGTACTTGTCGTGATTCGTCACTTGTTTGCATCATTTTGTTACTTTTTACATCACAAGTTTAAATTTGGCACAAAAAGCGTTCGGCAGTTTATGAAAATCCATCCACAATAAAACGTTATCAAATTGTTGATTAATGCATATTCATGTTTTTCAAATGATGGGAAGGGGTTAGGCAATGTTACTTTCAAGACCGTCGTGGCAGAGAAATTGGTTCAAGTAACCTGGCAGTGATCTCCACGTGGGTCTTTGAAAATGAGATTAACTAAGCTGAATCCAATCAGAAAGTCTTTACGATAAACACTAATTCTGTAGAATATACGGCCAAATTGTGCAATGAAGATCTTTTTTTGAATAATCGTGAAGGGCGACTTTAATTTTCTCTGGCAGGTTAAGCTCCGGAACTTCTCAGTAGATAATTGGGATGGACATATTCAATGCATAATAACATGTTGACAAGGTCGGAGTGCTGGTATAGCTGCCATCAGATGTAAAATGTACTCTTTCAAGACCAGCGTGGCAGACTGGATAAAATGCGCCTACCCGGCACGTGTCTCCACATTGGGCATCGAAAAGTAGATTAACCGATGGATATCCAATTGCTGTTCCTATAGAGGAGGAATAAAGATTTCATTTCGAGTACAGGACGCATGGGTCCTATTATAGCGTCAAAAGGCTAACTTGCCAACACAAAACAGCTCTCCAAGAAAGTATAAATATTCAGTTCAGCTAGGAAAAATCCGTCTATTTTCTTCGCGTGACCAACCCAACAGAAGGTCCACATCCCATAGCCCACAAAAATGGGACCTTCTCCTTATAATCGGAATATTTTATATAAAGCTAGGTTTGCATTGAATTTTGCATTGCTTTTGCATTGTTCATTCATATTTCATGGCTACATTCCATTACACACGCATGTCTATACAGTTTTTATTTACAATTGAGGTTTCATGCACATGTGTTGATTACAGCCCAGTATCGACGACAGACAAAGGTCATTCCAATCTCGTGACTCCAGGGCTGAAAAATTAAAACGCAGAATAAGTATATGAATTAGACACAGAAGGAGTTGCACAGTAGTATTTCGAAGTTTCGAACATGTTCTATAGATAATGAGACCGGGACAGGTATACGCGAGGCGAAGCACAAAGCCGGACATTACCGGTAGGGCTACGGACATGCACAGGCAAATACGGCAGATCATACTACACAGACAGCAACGAGTACGATACGAGTTAAGGAGTTGAAAACTGCGTATTAGACTTGATGACTTTAGGTTCCATCCAATGCCCATTGACCAGACCATACATGAAAGAGTCACAGTGGCACGCAACAGACAAATTTACGTACCTTTCAAGAGAGACTCTGTTCTACGCCCGCTCTCCGCGGATTCTCCTTGCAAGCTGGATGTCCTTGGGCATGATTGTCACCCGCTTTGCATGGATAGCACAGAGATTCGTATCCTCGAACAGGCCGACAAGATAGGCTTCACTGGCTTCCTGAAGGGCCATCACGGCAGAGCTCTGGAACCGGAGATCCGTTTTGAAATCCTGGGCGATTTCTCTGACAAGGCGCTGGAAGGGCAGCTTGCGGATCAACATCTCCGTACTCTTCTGGTAGCGACGGATCTCGCGAAGGGCGACTGTACCTGGAAGACAAGGAGGAATTTGTATAGAAAAGAAGATACCAAGGAAGAGAACGGAATTTGAAGCGAAAAAATTGGCGGACTCGGTAGGAAAACACTCAACATTGCGACGAAATTAAAATGAATTTCGGCTTGAGAATGGAACGGTTTTCAAATCGGAAAGAACATTTTATCAAGTTCAACTAACCTGGCCTGTATCTGTGCGGTTTCTTGACACCACCGGTTGCGGGTGCACTCTTCCTGGCAGCTTTCGTGGCAAGCTGCTTCCTCGGGGCCTTTCCGCCAGTCGATTTGCGGGCAGTTTGTTTCGTCCTAGCCATGGTGAACTACGGTATGGCAGTGGTGTTCGCTCCTGGAGGCTTTCAAGGCGGTGGTGAAGACGTCGTGCGCAGCGCCAGGTTTTATACACATCAGATCATCGACCCGTTTGTGACCTTTGGAGTCGATTGGTCAACATTTCTTAGAGCTCAGAAAGTGATTGGTGGAACTCGTAAAATGTGTGATCAGTTGCTCCCCCAGTTCTCAGGCTTTGGCATGGTTGTATTGGCTGTCTCCCACGGAGTACGACAACCTGGCCGAGGTTGACACGAGATCCAATTCTATTGGCCAGACCACCCAAGCAACACGGTAAACAAAATTTCGCGCCCGGGTGATATTTGGTGCAGGCCTCAAGGAAAGACTTGTCAATTGCACTGGACTCTATTGAAACCATGACCGAGGATCATACAGTGTCTGCTGTTTTGTTAGTTTCTCTTATTAGCCTGAAATCAAACGTATTCAATCTTCACGGTTCCCGGAATTATACAAGCTTTGTCAACGTTGAATGACGCAATGATTATGGACTCTGAGAAACCGTCATTGGACAATGCCAAATACCATTTCATGCAAGATGAACGTGCGGTTTCGGCCAACAGTGTGAACCGAAGATAGTAACTATTTACATAAACTGGGAATGAACGCTGCTGTCAATAACAACCAAAAACGACAGGGATATAAAATACGACATCTTTTCGATCTTCTACATGTAATAAATAGATAAACCATGAATAAACCCTCACAAAAATTGTCACTTTCAAAGGTCGACAGCATATTCACATCGAAACAAAGTTGACGTGAACATGAACACCGATCATCACAGTAGAAAAGTCACCCGGGCCCCAGTGACTGTGACTATAAAGCCGTACTGTCACAACATTCACAACGACCCATTAACTTTGCATGTTTTACACGTGGCAAATTTACCAGATACCTTTCTTGCCATGCACATTCAAACTTCAACAACAGCATGGGTCACCATATTGCCATGCAGCGAACAATATAATCATCATCCTGCTTCGGAAAACACTTAAGTGATTGAAACAATTTTGGCATCATCTGAACCATATTATCAAAAATGTTGTTACTCCTAAAACCAGTAAAGCATTGACCCTCAGCGTCCATCTCACCACACCGTCCATTTGCATATATTCTTCCAGTTCCTCTTCTGTTGCTTTTTGACTTCGACCTTCGTCACCCGGGTTTTTTGGAGGTAAGCAGCAGACGATTCTAAGGCAGCGCCGACGTTTGTTTTCTTCTTCTGAAACCAATGAACACAAATTTATTACTGTTATATATCGAAAGACCCGAAGAAATATCACCTTTAAGTGCTTGTGCCATGGGCCACAATTAGATGAAGTCGTGATTAGAAATTGGCCACAGAATGACGATGTCTCCTCATGTCTTCCCAGGGTACACTTATGTTTACCCAGGATAAACTCCTTAGGTTTACCAAGGGTACACTCCTGATGTTTACCCCAGTTCATCCTGAGTAAATTCCTTGGGCCAAATTCATAAAGGGCGTTTAAGGGTTAGACGTGTGTAACTACTCCCTGATCAGTTTCAGGGCCTATTCATATTCGGTGAAGATTTACATGAAGGACCTGAATCTGTCTATTCAGTAGTTAAACGCTGTTTTAAGCTAAACGCCCTTTATGAATTTGGCCCAACCTGGTTTTGGTTTGTTTTCCTCATAAATCAGCGCCGATTCCTTTGGATCTCTCGAAAATATCGTGTCTTCTTCCTCAGCAAGGTTATTGTATATCTTATTTCTAAAAACTGCAATCGATGGTCTTTTGTTGACATCTCTGACATCATCGTAATCATCATCATCACGTAGCGTGCTATTTCTTGTCCACCAGGTGACTCGCCGGAGCTACATGTATGCAAAATAGATTTACGAATTGCAATGATATGTCATAATTTAGTTGCAACGCCATTTGGATGAAAATAAGATGTAGAGAGAACATTTCTCGTTAAAAGTATGATGGGTTTATTAAATCATGAGCACATATGCATATTTACAGAAACAAGTACAAGCTATAGATTCATATCTGCATAAACCAACTCAGAAAAGGACAAAGGAATATGGTTGTTTTAACCCACCAGTATTTCGTCCGGTTCTTGCGTCAATAAGCTGACAACCACGATGACCAGAAGGCAGACTCCAGCCAGGATAAGGGCAAAATAGAAAAAGTGAACCCGGGCCAAGACGGCTGGTCTACGGTCTATCTCTCCACACGCGGGTGCTTGGTAGACGAAGTCCAAGATCATTCGGCTCACACCCACCGCGAGACCGACCATCAGGGACCAAAACGCACCCTGTAATTCAAATGATAAGTGTCACCTGGCTGTCTGAAGATGAATGACTGATCGAGAGTACCGAAGTTCAGCATGAAGACAAGAGAAAGAGAAAAGAGCTAATACCGTTTCATTTGCCCTTTTCCACAATATTCCACAGCCGAAAACGACGAACCATGGTGGCAGTAAGTTGGCTCCGATGGCCTGAAGGTAGACCCAGAGCTGTGCACCGCTAGAGCTCTGGAGGATAGGGATCCACAGGTAGCTCACGACAACCAGGACGATGATGAACAACCTGACAAAGATTGGCGAAAAAACTACATCATGTACAGTCTAGCTCATATTTATATCAATACGACCAACTTCATATGATATCTTACAAACTGATGATGGACATAATTCTATGTGATAAAAGAAAAGACGAATAGATCCAATTCAAACATAGTATTATCCGAATCGAACGACTATCCCCAGCATTGCGGAAGCCAGAATAGGGGAGGATACACTCGTTTCTCCACACCCCTAGCATAGGTTCATCGTTCCTTTACCTCCCAACAATCATAAGTTCAAACTCCGATGACTGTTTCCTGAACTGCCTCCAAATGTCCATAGTGAACATGCTGCTGGAGCTATTGAAGACTGATGTCAGGGAGCTCATAAGAGCAGCAAGTACACTGGCTATCATCAGTCCGCGAAGGCCAGCCGGTAACAGCTCCACCACTAACTTTGGGTAGGCGATGTTAGAGCAGCCCACAGGATTCTGGCACACCTGCATGCAGATGTCTGGGTCCACGCAGGCAACTTCGTCTGAAAGATAAATTAACCTCACTGTAAAGTGTCCCAAGCCGTAACAATAGTGCAAGTTCTATGACACAGATTACATGTTCCTGTAACACTTTTTGAATCTGTTACCATTTTCGTGAGCTTCCCCTTATTGCTTGGGAACGCCAAAAGATAGAATGACACAGTTTTCTGTGTTTCCCCCTACTGAAAAGTCATGGTCTCCTTACTTACCAGGGAACAGAGCCCTACTGATCATGCCTGGAATGACCATCATGAGGATAGGCAGCAGCTTGAGGTAGGACCCGAATATGGCACCACCTCTGGCGTGGGCCAGATTTTTGGCGGCGAGGACCCTTTGAACCATTACCTGTGGAGCAAGCAAGAAGAAAATGATGTTCTCGTTTGTCATAGACACACTTTAGTCTAACTTCCAATGGGACCCACAGCCATCCGACATTTTGAAGAGTTTCAGAGGTTCAACGTTTTTTATCTGTAGAAACACTATCTACACTATCGCAAGAACTTGGATGTCATATTTGTGGCCTTCAGGTATCCCATAGCTTCCTGCAGAGTGTACGTGCACATGATGTACCACGTTCCATCATTTGACTAAATGTCACATTATCATGAGGTTCCCAGTCATTTAAACCATTATAGTACTGTTGACTAACCTGGTCGTTGCACCAGACAAAAACTCCTGGGATCGTTAATCCAAAAGTGATAGCTGGCCAGGGGAAGTCAGAATTGATGGGGTCTCTCATTATGTTCCACGCGTCATGACGGGGTAGGCCACACGTCATGTTGTTCACGACTGTAACATTGGGCACAGCAGCGTTATACTTGGTGTATAGACCAGGAAAACCACCAACTTCTATAAGACCTAAAGACGAAAGAAGTAAGTCAGTGCTTTGATCCTATAAAGTTGGTTTGAGGCAATGGGCCAGTCTCTGCATGTACGCATTCGACTTCGCTGGTCGTGTTGCAGTGAAATCAAGATTAGCAAACTCGATTTTGGACGATGCCCCACAAATATTGGCAAGCAGGGGGTGAGCCATAGCATGTTCACGACGTAGCGGGCCAAGTTTGCTGATGACATCGTCTCATAGATGGTACTTCATTGTCTCAGCAGTACCTTTGAAAATCTTCAGAACAAGCAGTTTTCTCATTCATTCGATTGTTACAGAACGTAACTGTTAGGGCCGTACATCTTGCGACCATGATGGCAATATTCTTGGTGTGGGCGTATATGACGGCAGCAAGTCCCTCGATGGTGGTAACGATGATGGTAATGGCGATTATTAGGCAGATCTCTCGGGAGGTATACCCGAACCTTTTACTGTTAGGACCGTACACCCCACTACCATGATTACAGTCTGCATCGTGTCGGCGTAGATGACGGCAGCAAGTCCCCCTATGATGGTATAGATGGCAGTGATGGCGATGATAAGGAACGTAGAGAGATATAGATCCCATCCTACCGATTGCTGGATGAACACGCCACCGGAGTACATTGTGACCTGTCGTGGAGATAGAATAGCATGATTCAGGAAGCTACATTTGCTGTTGCAGTTGAGAAAGTCAGTCATCTTGCCAGCTAAGACATTTTTAGGTACGAACTTGATGGAACCAGTACCAGACGGTTGCTATTTCAACAAACCGCAGCGTATCACTATTTGTGTAATGGGCATAATTTTCAGAAGTTCATAACTTCTGCTAATGTAGCTGTGCAAATGAGGTTTAAATAAATGTCACAAACCTGTAATTTATTACATGTATTTGTATAGCATCGTTGTAGTCAACTTACTGAGACCCCTTGCATGATATACAGGACAATTGAAAGGACAGAGAAGTACACCCTCATCCGTCGGCCTCCGAAACGCTTCTTGAGATATTCTGGTGTGGTCGAGATCTGCAGAATAAGAAGAAATAATGTTATTCGTCAAAAAGAAGGCTAAGCAACCTTTTGCCACTGATACCGTTGCACTTTTGTTGTCGTGATCATTATATGTCAAACTGCCCCGAAAGTATGGACATATATGCCTCACACAGGCTGAAAATAATACAGCACAGAAGCCAAAGAAATGATAATTGACAGAAGCAGAAGAGGACTTGTTGCTATCTAACAGTAGAACTTTTCTTAAAGCAAATGTGGTTCGGAGACAACTTACCCTGGCCTTGATGTAGACAGGTAAGTAAAACCAACCTAGGAGCATCAAGTCATATATGGCCTGAAATCAGAAGTTAGTAATTATTTATATGCTCAAAGCAGAAACTAAGCGTCAAGCGATTTTGGAGTATGTTTCTTTTAAGAGGGTCGAAAGTAGAAGAGCTACATATTGCTTGCTACAGGAGATGTCTAGTTCAGAAGACTCACTTACATGCCATTCGAATATGACAACTGCTATCCCTGACACTGCTGCCGTTCCTGCCATCCCTATGAAAAACTGGCTGCCAACATTCGTAGAGAATATGGACGCTCCAACCTGAAATTATCAATCAGCATCAATCGTGTTTGTCATTAAGGAAATCCGTATCCCTTTTACACTTTACACTCACGGAAATAACTAGACTATTTATTTGTAAATTTTAGGGTTTAAGCTAATACTCCATTACCATTCACCTCGCTGCGAGATATTTGCCGGGGAAGTAGATTGTGCAATGAGCTCAATCCAACCTTGCGTGAGGTATTGGCGGAGACGTATACATTAGGTTGAAACAAGGCTGCGGAAACAGGAAGCAATTTGTTACTCACCGGAAGCCACATCATCCCTTTTCCTGCAAGGAAGTAGCCCTTCACATTTCCTTGGTTGGTACGTCTGGCAGACTGGAATATATACGCCATACAAATAGTACGTCTTTTGACAGAAACATCATGTACAAATTCGGTGATTGAGGCATTACCTAAAGTTGCATTCTCTACTGGTACTCAGATAGTTTTTTCTCAGGATTACTCGAACGTAACATTTTCTCTATGGAAAACTTGAAATGCTGCAGGGTCATGTACTTACCCATAATCCTATGCCAATGCAGAGGACAAAGTACAGCACCATGGTCAGTATGTCTCCCCAGTGAAGAGTGGCAACCGCCATGATCGTCTTGTATCGAAAACGGCCCGTCTCAAATATTGATATCAAATAAACGTTTGTAGAGAGCAGTCGTCGTTAGCGCTGCTTTAGGTTTCCATCATCGCATATCAGATTTATCCTCATGCTCATACCCTTGCATGCAAAGAGTACTCAGTAAGTGATTTAAACATGACGTGATGCTCATATTTTCGGAAACTGCTCAGTAACAAAGTTCGATTGTCAGCAATGTTTCAAATCGTTTATAACAATCAAACAAGAAGTAGGTGACGATGAAAAGGCAATCAAAAACAGACACTCCTGCAATCCAAATGGATACCGACATGTAACAACAAAAGATATAAAAGCACTGCACTTGCACTGTGCAGGTCTGTGTTGACTATCGTAATCGTGATTTGGTTTTCATTGTTATCTTAATTCACATGTATCTTTATCAAAATCAGAGAATTTTGGGGACAAGTTTCAATTGACCAATTAACCCATTGTCTTGCCTGATATAGTTCGATAACAGCCGTGGACATGTCCAAGGGTGATTAATTAGTGTCGTTGTGTGATTGATTATTATGCTGTCTATGGTACCCCATTAACCAATGGCTGAATGTCAAGCAAAAGTGAGGTTTTGTGAGGAAAGTAAAGAAAGGAAGGAAGATATGAGAGAGAAAGTCATAAAGGTTGGGCAAGGAAAGCAAAACACTCAAGTAAGGTATGTATTTAAGGAAATTAAGGAAAATGAGAAGGTGAGAAAGTAAGAATGTAAGAATGTAAGGAAAGTACCAAAGAACAAAGATACTTCATGTCTTCCTATTTATTATAAAAGCGTAGAAAAAGCGTAGGAAATAATCAGAAACAATGCTGCTGGTCATGCGGGATGAAGTAGTCTTGGATCCATTAGACAATACCCTAGAGGTGATTGGTACAGCACTTGATGATAACCGTAACCATGTTACCGATTATTGGTTACCCTGGTTACCACTCATCATGTCAATATGCTCGGAATTTGGCTAGTTCTGTAGGGGACATTGACTTTTTTCAAGGCAACTGTATCCGAGCGACTGGAATGGCATGCAAGTGCAGGATGCCTCCTCTCACCTCACACCAACCACGACCCCCGTAGATCCCGTTTTTCCTCGCCATTGTCATTTTAAAACGAACAAATAGGGCAAACTGGGATAGATTTCGGGTGAGACTGGGACTACAAATGCGACTTGTTACACAATCTATCCCAAATAGTGAGTTAAGGTCATTGCGCGCATTTTTTCACGACTTTAACGCTACATCAGAGACCTTTAAGAGCGAGTTAGTGAGAAATTGGAAACCCCTGCATAGCCAAAGATGCCACAGACACTAGTTCCCTTCTTCAACAGGAATTAGGGTTTTATTTCATCTAAGTTCTCAATATTTCGATATCTGGGACTTGTTTCAGCAATCTAGTTTTGAAAGCCTATTGGCTAAGCGTAGTACGACACACAAATGGATGGCTTTGAATATTCAAGGACAAGCTCGAGCATAGGATCATGGTGCTTTCGATCGCAACGGATACTCAGTTTCAGCTTACAATAGAGGCAGCGTCTAAACCATAATGGGGTATTTATGATGCTAGACAGTCTATTCAGAACCAACTGAAAACATTGCCAGCGCTATCAGGACGGATGTCACGGCATTCTATTCAAAAGGTTAGTATTCCGTAAGAAGGAAGAAGGTGTTTTATCATATGAAAAATGGAACTAACCCGCGACTGGACGAATCAACTGGTAACAATAAGAATATCATGATCTCTTCATGATCATGACATTCTCATGTTTGCTACCCATTTCAGGAAGCAACCATCTTTGACCTTTTCTCCATCCCCGCTGACCTTCTCAACATGCAACGTCGCTACCTCCACTTTTAATCTTTTACGGCCTATTAGATCCTCGGGCGCCTTTCACCAACAAGCATCGAGTACAAAGGAGGCTATTTGGTAATAACTTCTGATAAAATGAATCGCCGGAGTGTAAGGCAGCAACTCTCTCGCTAAATTGCTGGTTTATCATGCAGCTTCGTAGCATGTGGCGTTGGATTTCATTTCGCATGTTAAAATGAGCGTCTGTTCAGAGTTGTCGTCAGTAGCAATGGCTGGTCGCACTCATAAGTACCAAGCTTGAGTTTAGTCAGCTGACATCGTGACAATGACAATGGTATATTTGGAAAAAAACCTCCCAAGTACACATTGTTACTATTGCCAATCACAACAGTATTGATTCACCGCACTGAAACAGAAACGCAGACTGATTATTAGTAACAGTCTGGAGGCGGTTGCTCGATCGGCGCAGCAGTACATATACCGTTGGCGTTGAGACCAAGCCACGAGGAGATGATTTGAAAAAAAACATTTCCCCGGCTGTTCCCGATCTGTAATGGAATACTGGATTGTCCAGCTTCGGCGTCCTCCATTCGTGCACTGTGGTTTTGAACGCTGCAATCGGTGCATTACATCTTCATTTTGCATACCTATGGTTGCACAAATGATATTTCACCGAATCACCGCACTTGATGACAAGGACTTTGGTTAGTTCTCAGATAATCCAACACAAGGTTTCATGAGATTTCGGCGCCTCTCGTTCGAGCGCAGTTTCTTGATAACAGTTCAAAGATACACCAGGGGCTACGCCCTGAGGAGAAATCTACTAATTTCACATCAAAGATTAATATTTTACTATTCCACTACGAAGTGATGTACCACCATTACTCTGCTAATAAGATAAAGCCATAAATGTAATTAAAACCCCACTCGGTACATAACCCACTCGGGTGAGCTTCGGCGACTAATTAAGGAAACAACTTGGGCGTGTATATAGAAATTAGGTAACAAGGAGGATAATGTGGCTACTCGTCGACATGCACCGCCACAGATTGCACCACACTAATGCTAACAACTAATACGATGATCTCCGCGATTAGTGTTGCGATGCGATTCTGGACATGGCTTGCGAATTTCAGGTACGCTATCGGTTACATTCCGTTCTAATTATACATCAAACCTTTAACGGCAACATATGACAACTTGTCAAAATACCCGGATGTGATATGTCAGCATGACGACATGTTGAAAACACCGTGCGTTGTGTCCTGATCTGATGGTTTACCGCAAACAGTGTAGCGCGGTTATATATCGGATGAATCGGAGGGATTGATTTGATTCGGGTTTGTGACTAGAATAGCTGATATTGGTGAAAGGTTATGTGTCCATTGACATATGTGACCTGGTTAGAAGATGGACAATTCCGGATGACAAACGTTTACTGTCCGAGCCCTTGTGACCTTGTTACCAGCCGACGAATTCAGTTGACAACGTTGCTCCGTTGTTGTAGACATGACCACTGCTGCGCAACCAGGCTATAATGATAGCCGTTAATTGGCGTTGAACAGGAATTGTTTTGATTCCAAATGAACCAACTTCCAAAACCAGAGCAACAATAATGATAATGATAATGATAATAATAAAACGGGGCCCACGGTGTCATCTCGCATGCAGGACTACTCAGCTTGTTGCCCGCAGTCAGCATCGTGGCTCCGATAACGTGTTCTTATATCTAACCTCGGCGTTATAGAACCTTTTGAGACTCGGCAAGCTTTAGCTCTGTCACTGGACCTTCTCGGGGTGTCAAACCTTTACTTTCATGGAGGAGGAAGACGCTAACATAAATCGAGTTCCAGTGAGTGCTATGCAGGAGTCCGACGTCATAACACAACGCGTCCAGGCGTATTAACGTACCCCCGCATCCTATAGGAAAACGCAGACAAATTGCAGTCACAGTTGCCTGGCGGGATAATCTATGTCATTAGAAAACCTACGGTGCCACATCGCGTGAAGGGCTACATTGGGTGACCATATCGTCCGCATCGTGGCACTCGATATCGTGCTCTGATCTCCCGTTTTGATTAATCTCTGCGGGATAGAGCAGAGTCTGACTTAGCAAGCTTCGAGGACCTTTTGAAGCAGGAAAATACAAAGTGACATCCTAATAACGTATGATAGCTGATTCATCGCCATATTCGGGAATAATTAAAAGTTTTTCTTCTGAGGTGGATTAGCGATAGCTCACTATGTTCGGCTTCTCTTGTGATAGATATGTTGCAAGCTTTATAAACGCAAGGAATACAATCACGGAATAGAGGAAGAGGAATAATAATCGTCTTGGGACTTGGGATATAAAAAGGTATGTCATTAGCTTTCATCATTTTATACTTTCTAACAAAAAACTTAAAAAATTGAGGGCATACAGGAGTTTAATTGGTCCTTTTTATGTAGTTTTATATCTGTGTGGAAGTTTTATCCAGTTGGCCAACCTTTCAAATGTGCTTCAGCAACAAAAACAACATCACTGTTACGTCTGTAGACAAGTTTTCACAATGAATATTGGGCGCGAGTCATACGCTTACCCCGACAGTGATATGTTGTTAGGATGGGTATATATTCAATAAACCATCATTGTTCTGACACCAATGACCACGTTCGCAGGGACCAAGTTGCCCTCCCAAAATGAGCACTATCATTTCTCCCTAGAGCGCAGTACCTCAAGTCCTTCCAGCCGTCCGTGCTTATGACTTGAATCAGCGATGACATTAAGCAGTGATGACGTTAAGCAGCATTGATATATGACTGACGGTAAATAGGCAACTGCCGCCCGCTGGTCACGTAGTATCAGCCTGAGGAAGCCTATGATCGATCGCTGATATACCTGTCGCTTCCGCAAGACGCCCATAGCCATAAAGACCAAAACATTGCTCTGTATTTCCTCTTCATGTGTAAGATTTTGTTGTATATCGTCAATATACAAGTTATCACTCATCATCCACTGAGTTAAATTACAAATATATTATACAATTACTTGCAGTAGATCCGGGCTACTTTCTTATTACGAAAATCAATAGTGTGCAAGATAATCCAGCCCTGTCGAGATGTAATCTGGTAATGACGCCACAACCTTTTGCCGAAAAGGAAATGAAAAATTCCAGGGTTTCTGTCAAAGCATCTTTCAACAAAAGGCGATGAAATGTAAAAGGATCGTTTAAAGCCAGATTAAGCTTTGTGAATGATAGATGCCACAGAGCGATGTTCAGGCGCGATACATCAAGCTGTATTACACACAATTAGTCACTCAAGTAAACAGTATCTGAAACCACTTAATATTTCGTACTACGACATTATTCCAATTATGGCAGAAAGCTTTGAAAACTATGGATTAAGATATGAGACACAATTTAACCACCGTTGTAGAAGTTTCAAGTGTCTCAAGGATGGAGAGCAAAGGACAGCAAAGGATTCTTCCATTGTCTTCTTCGAGCTATAGACAGTCAAGGCCACAATAAAGAACCATACACTAACATCCGTCTGAATACAACAGCGCCGGACACCTTTTCCAGGGGCACTTTCAATTTTACACCGGTAACCTCTGTAAGAAGATGCCCCTCCGTGAAGAATGATGACTATCATTTGACATCGGTGTAGATAGATATCGAATGTAATGGAAGGCGAAGATTAGTGTGGTGATTAATTTGTGCGTAATTATTAATTCGACTCTATTAATAAGTGCGCTATGACAATCCATAAAACATAAGGCAGAGAATTGACATCAATTCACCAGGAAGATATTGGTCATGTGATTAGTAATCAGGTGGAAGCAAGATTCGTGGCGCGCCATTGAATCCATATTTATTGTATTCATCGAGAAAATGATAGTTCTTGAACGGCAACGCCCACTCGATTTAAAGCTCGTTCTGTCGGATCACGCGCATCGACCCTACCAACTTTAGTTTTTGATAGCACGACTTGCCGGTGTCAGTTACTACGTCATTTGACAGAGACACGATTGTTAAGCTGAGTATAAATCAAAATGGTAAGGAAACCTAAATTAGGCTAATTAATTATCAAGTTTCGAACAAACGACGTACATGTTGTATACTGCGTAGCGATACGGGCAATGATTCATTACACATTTTGATTTTCTTTAAATTGCAGGTTTTGAGAATTAGTTCCGGCTGAACATAAGCCCGAGATCGAATTCGGGTTTATAGTGCAACCCCTTCCCGTAGCAATTCCTTTTCTCAGCGGATAGAATGGTCATCCTTGCCGATGAGTGGCATGCATTATTGGGTGGATTCTCCAAATTATATAAAAGACATGTAAGACCACGTGCTTGATCGATCTTCCCACGTCTTAGGTTTCAACGCCAGAGACAGAACAGTAAAACAGAAAACACTTATTGTCCCCTTGGATTTTTTTTCTTCTATATACTGTTTGATGACGGATTATCGTGTTTCACAGTAGAGACCGCGATTCCAAATATCGCAAAGTTCAAAAGTACAAAATGGCCGCATCAGTAAATAGTTTCGCGCTGTAGTGGAACCAGTCCTTAATGGACTTACATGAACCACATTTAGACGATGAGGAGGAAATTCGATTCGTAGTTACGGGGATCTGATGAGCCAATTAGGTTATGAGCTGAGTCAATGAACCCGTAATGATCGAATTGATGCCACATGAAAACAAGGAAGAATTGCCTGATTACTGTCGGAAAGCCATCTGAAAGAACTCACTCTCCGATAAAAGGCATCTTGTAATAGAGAAACGCGATGCCTTTAGTTGGTCGATATCTTAAGGCGGCTTATTGGAGCGCGAATGTTAAACTGGGTGGTTTATCAGGTTGGTTCTAAACGAGATTAGCTTTGATTTGGCATTGGAACGTGAAGTTTTTTCCTCTACAAATAAGCATCGATTGTTTTCATAGCATGCTTCTTGCAGATGAAAATCTATCCAAAATACGGTGGATATGCTTTAATCCTTTCTGTAGTTTGCTCTTCCAACGTGAAAAGCCTCTCACCAACAAAAAGCATCTTGTCATAACGAAACGTTATACCTTCAGTCGGTTGATATCTTAATGCGGTTTGCTGCAGCGCGAATGTTAAACCAGGCGGTCTATAAGGTTTGTACTGAACAAATCGGCTTTCTCTCTAATAAGATAAAATATCGTGTAGAAGATTAAGATATTTCTTTGGAGTCCATCAAATCATTAGGTTTTCCAAAGCCACGCGACTGAAGGGCGTTATCGAATTCCAAAAGTGTTTAGTTTAGCAGGGCAAAAGACATTTTCTATTCGGAATGTTGCCAAAACTCAATTGGAAACAAACAAGATTTCTCGATTCAGCCTTCAAACTACTGTAATAAAGGTTTAAACGGGGTAAATCTTCAGCAGTTTTCTTCAAATTAAAGAACTATCTAGCACCAATTTTCTTTAATCGACTTCGAAGATCGGATGAACTGTGCTCATCACAAAGTCAGTAAAATGATCAAGACCTTCTGATGAGGTATTCGATTGCTAGCCCACTGCGGCCTTAACTTATCAAGATTTTCAAAGAGGTATGGATTTCTTTTGTTGAAGCAATCTAAGTTATTTTGCAAAGTGGAAGTCTGTGATTCGAATCAGGCCCATTACAATAAGTGCTGGTCTTCGATTTGAGGCCGAATGATAGACAAAATCGGCCATAAATGTGTTTCAATCTAACTACATATATTGAAAATGGTTAACTTGTGAATTGATAAGACTAATAAGCTGATATTGCGTTATCCATTCGATGGATGGTTTGTAAGGTTTCGTTAAGGTACAATGTTTTATCAGAACCGACAAACCTTTCGTCACCACGGCGGGGCAGTTGCCCGTTTGTGTTTTTTTGCAGTTGTCATGATTTTAAGTTAATATTCCCTTGGCGACACATTCAAGGCTGGTAATAATGATAGAGAACATGTGAAGGGTTACCAAGTTCTCAGCGGCCACATGTCCTTATCCTTGACACGCCTCAGCTCCTGAATGTAAACACGAAGGCTCGTGTCCATTACGGGTTGCAAATAGATTCGCCATGAACACGCAGCTTCTACTTGTCATTCATCCCATTGGGTCAGGTTTGCCTTCAAGTGTCATCTCTCATAAAATATAGTAACGCGAGAGTGATCACACTGGGTAATTGATTGTGATTAGAGACAAGTAGATATTATGGATGAAATACAACATTTAATGTGTTGAATACAAATATCCCCAACAGACCACATCCACCGTCTCCGCAGAGACTTTTCAAAAGTCCGATAGTTTCAACTAGTTTCAACTAACGCATAACCAAAACAGCTCACGGCTAATGAATCGCCCAGTTTTAATAAACGTTATCCAACGTTTGATGGTGAACGAGATTCGAAAAAAAGTGATGCAAGTCCCGCGTTTTCATCGTGGTAAACTTTGCATCAAAATGACTGCCGTATTTATTTACCCTGGGGCGTAAGCTGTTTGCGATATGATATACGATTAAAAAATGCAGATGAAGCTTTTGCAGAGTTTTAATTACATCCTGCCATGTGGTTTCGAAATAAAGAATCATTGACTATGTAAAGTTTTCGTCCATCTTGAATTCCTCCCTGGAAAGGCTCGAGATGTTCCTTCACAGCGTGGACGTTGATTTCATAAAAGCCCAGATTGCAATCTTTCCGCAGGAAAGAAATCATCGCGCATTTTCCATCAATAACATGAGACGATAGGGTAAAGTGGTTATCTCACCATCGGGTCGCGGAGGCTTGCCTTGCGGTCATATCAACTCGGTTAAATAAACCCTAAATGACACGAAGAATCGAGTGAATCAAACTTTTGCAGTGACTGGTGGCGCACTTATGTGAAATCGATACTGCCTGCAATATCGACGTCATGATAGATGTCATGAGAACACCAATACAAATTCAAAGTTGTCTGGAATTTCGAGGAAAAACAACATTGCCATATAACATTGTCAGCACTGAGAAGACCATGACCATGTCAACTCATGGATTATTGATCAAAAGTAACATAGAAACAGCATTTGGACAATTAAGCAATATCCGTGTCGCCATGCACCAAATGGATTGACTATGGTCATTAACTGCGGATCCAATAAGACCCATATCTGAACTGAAATATCTTATCATGGACCATAAACACAAACTCAACCATAATATAGGGTTCATTGGGGGTATACAATGTCGTGATTACTTTAATAACAGTGATATATTACTAATGGAGGATATGCGATAGCAAATACAGATACGTCACGGCAGATATCAAGGTTATTTGGAAGTATTGATCAAGAAGTTGCTGACTTGTATACATTTTGGAGATTGTGTCTCGCAGGGTAGCCTACTCTATACCCTACGTTAGTTTTATCGCACTTATTTCATTACTTCAATAATTTCACTAAGCTACACGAGAACAATCCAACATGTTCAATATCGCTAAGATTCACGAGAACAACCAACATACCAAGGGGGCCCGTCTCCCCCAATGATCCGAGGGGAACAACCTCAGAAGAAATATAAGAAATCTTTAGCCGTCATGTTATCAAACACGTGAGGTCGAAGAATGTCACTTGCATGGTGGTAGGCCCCTATTTGCTTACTCACAATAGGGAAGATCAGATGAAATCGTCCCTCGGCTAAATATCGTTTTAAATATTTCAAATATTGTCTTTGGGAACAAAGTAAACCATACACCACCATATACAATGAAATATAAGCCTCAGAGGGCGGAAGACGTTTACAGTGAGAAACCAAGAGACAAATTTTGAAATTGAGTCATTGCTTATAAACCGTTAGTTTTCTTACCCCGGAAACCACACCGCTTTTAGTTCAAATGAGTAAGCCGATCGAAAGTTCGAAGTTGAGGATTCTCAAGATCAGAACAGCGTGGGAGGGTATATTGTTTGAGTGAGCTACAGCTGAAGTCTTTCTTCAAGAACTGGAAAAAAATAGATCACGCTTCAAAAAATATTTTCCAACTTGGAGATGTTTGGCGAGTGTGCCAAAATGTTTGTTCCACAACTCCCTTGTGCAATCAGACAATTTACTTGCCTGGAACATAAATTTCATTTTCAAATCGGCAGGCAAACTCCTCTCGGATTTCTTTCAATATGAACTATCAAAAACGATTTCAATTCAGTTTTGAATTCAGATTTTACCACTTTTGGAAATGGACGTTTTTATGTGAGGTTTCCGCGTCAACTGAGATAGATTCCCTGGAGATGACAAACTGCGTGTTCGCTGAACATGACAGCAGCAAATGTCCTTTAGAATTTTACAGACTGATCTGGTGATGTGTTGCAATGATCTAGAACAATTGGATGTCAGAACATTTTATTTCAACAATAGTCTATATTGGAGGAATACATTAAGAAATCCTATCTATAGAGTCTCAAAATAGTTCTTGCTTTCATACACTGTTGTTATTTTTTTTAAATCTGCTTTTTGGGACCCAAGAGGATTTTTCCATTTCAGTAAGCACAGCTACGCCATGATTTTTGGTAAGGATTCTTAATACTTGCTAAATGCACCGGGCTGGATTTATTGCCGACTGGTTAATCTGATGGAATATTTCCATCACTCAGATTAAGGTCGATCAGTTACAGCCCAGTTTGGACAAATCCATATCGGCATCCAGTGCAAACGCAAACGCATGTGTGGAAATTTTTGCTATCTGGAATACGCAACAAGTCTCCGTCCGCGTGCTATTACTATAAATGCCGCTGTTGCAGGTGTCAGTCACTACGAAAAAAGGAGGAAAATGCTGAGACTTGGGTTTTAAAAAGCAGAAGCTGCAGTGGCTGACACGCAATCAATATCACTAAGAGTAAGGTGAATGGCCGTTGGTTGATGACTTCGAAGGAAAAAATTCAAACGCTGTCATATCGAAAAATACATTGACCAGCAGTTTTCAAAACTTGCCCGACTAAGATGATTGTGAAACAATCCATCATTTCTGGTCATGCTCCTTACAGCGGTCATTTCTTGAATGGGTTGGCACCATTCTCCACGTAACAAGAGTAGTAAATAACCATCAAGTGACTCTGCACACACCATTCTCCAACCTGATTGGAATGAAACCCCACAACCTCGAATTATGCTCCCGCTGTTTTTACCACCATTGAAGCTGCGCTGGCGTAGTTACTAATTCCCTAGTTGCGTGCGTGGTACCCGGGTAATTATCTGTGGTAAATACTGACAATCATTGGTCAATCATCTTTAATCTTGCTTCTTTTTGTGATGGCTGATGGCTTACACTAAGTCCGTAATGGAGGGACAATGACAGGGGTGAGCTTGGAGAAGGTGATGGATGCTCCTGGCCTGGCGGGACCGGCATCGCTCTAATGGACAATCATGAGTGCGGCTAGTGGTTAGGGACCTGCATGTAGTGTTACTATTACATGTCTTACTTTAGTGTTACTGGCAACTGAAGCTAGCGAGGGGTGACCGGGGGTGGGTGGGGTCGTATATTTCAGCCCCATGTACTTGCTGCTACAGTCTCAAATAATATGTTGGGAGAAAAATGCGTACGGCAATACGGCACATTGGTTTTTTAGAGTGAATTACAGTCATTAATGCAGTGTAGAAAAAAGCATGTATTCAGTAAGGAGTAGGGGTACTTTTTTCAAACATGACACAATGAAAGATCTTTTTTGTCAGCAGTTCTGCTTTGATCAACATCAATTTAATGGTAACCATGGCAACTCTACCAACAAAATTTACATCCGGTACAATCAGGTCCACCATTGTTAAGAAAGTCAGACGCGATGGTATAAAAACGAAACCCATTATCATTGAGGGGAACGAAATGATGAATTGGACGCGGATGGCGTAAAAAATGTCTCGCTCAATCTTCTTCTACAATGAATGATACATTTTCGTCAATTTCGAATTCAACAAAGCCAAAATTGAGGCAATTGTCGAAATGGGTTCTTTCCTATCCCGGTGTAGAATGTTCCAGTTTTGGAGATTTCCCCTTATTGCTTTGAAACGCTGAAAGAGTGATACTTTTGTTTGCCCGTATTGAAAAGTCATAGCCTTTCCAGTTCTCTCTGTTGTATGAAAACGTGGAAATATGGGGAACAAACAAAATGCTAACACCGAATTTCTGGTTTTGATGATGGAAAGCATACACTAATTACCACACAAACCACAAATCTCTCTCTGTGCTACACGCTCACTACAATTAAGGATGGACCTTCTGCACTTCCTTGGCACAATGTGTCATGTATAAGGTTCACAAGGACTATCATTGAATGAAAGGGAAGCAGGGGGTACATTTTCACAGTCCACAAAACTGTAGGCATATTTTGAGGGATATTTGCATGGCGGAAGTAGGCCACTTCAATACTGAGGCTTGACATCATTGAAACGTTAAAGACTGACACACGAGATTCTTGCCTCGCGCATCGCTCTCTGCGATACCACCAGCTGCAAGTCTTTGATTTGCGCGGCTGAAAACAGCTTACACCCATGGAGGAATAAAGGACATAAGAAGAGATATGATATTTTAATGCCTTGTAATGGGGTTGTTATTACATTGGTGAGTGAAGTTTTGAGGGAAGAAAGGCTGCGGCTGTCTTGTACGAGCCCGAGGTCATCATCGTCAATGAGGACAAGCACCAAAGCCAAATGTCATGATTTAGGAACTATGGATCGAAAGACACTTTGCAATGAAACTTAATGCAGTAAAACGCGAAAAATGCTGCGTGATGGCGTGATGTAAAACAAGTTGTGACAAGCATTTAGTCAAAGTGAAGGAGTCGATGTAGTTCTTTCAATTCTGACGAAATCGTCGGATCGGAAGATGTTCGCCGGATTTCTTAATGAAAGAGAAATCTGAAAAGAACCTTGGACACTGTTGGTACTTAAACTATAGCGTTGTGTTAATGTTGAAAATTCTGCCTCAATCTCAATACTATCGCATTGTAGCATTGTAAATGAACGCTACAGTTCCAATAAACTAAACGCTGATCGAACTGATTTTCTCTCCCTTGTCTTGTTTTGATAGTCAAATAATCGCTATGTCTGAACACAGATGAAATATAGCGTTCTTAATCCCTGGCAGCTTGTTTAACGAGATGTCAGATTCAGACCAGCCGATCACCACTTTCACAACACTTCATCTCAATAACCGATATGCACTAACAGTTGCTAACTTTAAGTCCTTAGCCCTGTCGTTTCAATCAATCATCATACTATTTTAATGTCACGACTTTTATTATAGTCGATCTTGGACAAATAGTGATGTCTTTTTTCTAAAACTTTGCGATTCTTTTAAAATATTGTATTACGGTTGATTACAATTTTTAAGTGTAGGCTGTTGTTTTTAGGAATATCGGGCTTTATCTGTATTCGAATCAATCGGGTTCTGAAGCATACAGCTCCTAGTGACAGGTAACTGAATTCATCATCGAAATGCAATGCGGGTAGTCATCAGTCCCTTATTTCATCAAAGATTTGTCCACAGGTATTTCTGAACTGGTTATCGAATACCTTGGCGCATCAGGCTAAGGAGATATGATGGCCAGCTTGATACTGCTACGTAATTATGCTAATCTATCGCAGTTACTGATGAATATCATGATGTGGTGATAGAGTTAGCAATCTTAGAGCAATATTCAATCTCTGCTAAAAGTTAGTCAATGGATAAACCAAGTTGAAAAGATACATGTTTTCTTTCGTTCTATCATTGAACAGCTATCGCAATCCGATCATCTCCGCCTCCTCGCTTTCGACTTCCAATAACAATGGCGCTTCTTGGTAATATTACTCACTCCATTAATCTCGCCCAGGGGACACCTGGGTGTGACATCCCTCGGTTTGGTGTTTTCACGAGACAGAAGAATATAAGAAGGCTCTTTAAGACAGGTGTAATGACTTGTGGTAACTCGTTAACCTCCCCTCATTACACAAAATCCAAGTAGAGACTCGGCTGGCCACTGTGTCAATACAGTGAGGTCAAGTTTACACACACGAACGCAGCCTTCATTGTTAAGTGAGGTTGCTTCTGTAGAAACGAGGTTTTCAGCAGCCAGTCCCTTGTCATTATTTCGAACATGGATTTATGCCCTCGCTTGCAGAGGAATCGATCTTCCCCGATAAATCTCCCGCTCCTTCTCTCCAGGGGACAACTCGCTTTCCCGAGAGGGTCGGCTACGATATTGGAAAACGTTGCGAGATAACTAGGAAAATTTCCCTTAATTTTAATCTCCCCAATTCTTCCGATATCCAAACATTATAATCTCCTTCTTTTGACAAGTGCAGCCATTTTTCACAAGACAAGGCCAAACTCTGAGAGTTCACAGGACCATCTGTCCGTTCCCTGGGAATCAACTTCCAACGGACTCTTGCTACAAGACGAAAACCTCTAATCAATCAAGAAAGAGCTTTTACTGCTCTTTAAGATTCGATTTGTTCGAGTCTCATTGCCCGTGGCCTTAACGAACCAATACTAATCCAATCGCGTCTACAACTGCAAATGCTGCAGTTCATACGGGAGTCCTCTTGAATCAATGTCAAAATGACATATGCCCTCGGCCATGGATGTCATCCGAACTCTCGCTTTGTCAAACCTAACCAATAATCAGTCTCAAAAATACCCTTTTCATCCAAGACGTGACATACTGTATGACCACCATATCACTAGACTTTGATTTGACACCTGTAGGAAATTGGCTCATTTCAAGTATTTTATTACAACAGGAATTTTGCTCATCATGCGGAGTATACATGTAGATGGCAATGGAACGGCCATGGAAAGGCTTCTTGTATCCGGTCATGCCATCTGAGGAAGCCGCCATCAATTTTCTCTGAATCACGTGACAATCCAGCTAGAGTCCAGGGAATCAAATCCTACCAAATGTATGCTAAATATCGTTTATAGATTCAGTATTGAAACACCTTTATTGCGCTTATTTTAGAGGAATATCAAGGATGAAACCTTTTTACCATATTGTTTGAAAATTGGATTGGCCAGATTATATTGGTTTTTTTAAAACTATTAAGGATATCATGCATGTTGTGATGACAGTCATTGTTGGTTAAAATGACAAACACAAAAACATTATCTCTTCAGAGTAACTCTTGCCATAATAACTGTGGCTCCTATAAGTGGTCATGCAGGTCTTTGAGCACGTCGCACGACCAACACAGTGGGCGGGTCGATTTCCTTCTAGTATCAGTGACGTGATGGACGATAACGGTTTCCAGAAAGAGGACCTCGAAAACTTGACCCAGATTATGATCTTGGAAGGAGAATTCAAAAGGAAGTCTCCGATCCCCGGTCTCTGATCAACAAGTCACTTTTTAGGTATCAAGGTATCAGTACTGGGAACAGTCAAAGGGCAATGTCCTCCATCACGTCTATGATCTGGTTCTATACATTTACCCAGGATAATGACAAATGAGCTTTGACCGCAGACAGAGCTATTATTTTTGGTTTTGATAGACAACCACTGACTATTCCGTCATAAGGTCGGCAAAGGGAAATGATGAAGAGATCTTCAAGTGATATGACATGTCTGGTCGTAGTTTGAACACGGTCAGAATATCTGTAGTGGACATGTATCAGATAATTTCTACCGACCATTAGTTTACAGGTTGCAATTAATGAGGAGATCACACAGTGATATGATGTGAGTCGTTGTACATGTAGGAATATAGTCCTAACAGTTTAAACATGACCAGTATTCAATTGGATTTGTGATCAGGTCGCTTACGATATAACAAATGAGCATTTCGGCATTACCAGAGATTGAAAGGGAAGAGGTGTTTCGATAAACTACTCTCACTTGTGATTAGAGTCATTCAATGTCCAGCCAGAAAATGTTGAATTTTTAAGAATATCCCAGTTGCAAATTGACATCAACCTCTTGCACCCTCATGCCTGCGGAGACCGAACCCATTACTTTCTATGCCCAGTGCAACTCTTAATTGATAATAGTCTGACTACTAATGCTCCAAGTTTATATCATTGCATGTAATGGTCACGGTCGGATCATTGGTTCAAATGCAACAATCAGTCATAAAGAACCATCAGTGAGTCGATTAAGCTGGCCTGACGGTGTCTCTCATGCACAGCTGATAGTTCCTTGTCGTCTATCAAGATGACATGACCGACATTGTGACCAACATGCTAATTTGTTCCAAAAGCTAATAAGGCATACGCCAGATGTCAGCCTATGAAGCAATATCGTTTGCCATTCTATGCCATTTACCTCACCCATTGTTTAGAGAACACATTGCCAATGCCTATTACTCATCACCAATTGTCTGTGACTACGCCCACGCAATTCATCCTTCCCAATCGTGCTCGTGTGTCCTATGTCTTTCCTTATTCCTACTATCAATCAATCATTTTAGGATCATCACAGAGCGGACCTGTAGTTAACATGACAGTGCCCGAGCACAGCTGGTAGTTCCTACCCTTTCACCACGACGACAGGACACGACCGATATGACCGACAATGTGACATGAATAATTTCAATCTGATTCGAACTTGACGCAAGAAATCACCCACATGTCAAGACTTGATGGGACAGCCACCATGTTTGTTATCGTTATGTCGAAGGTTTATTAAACCTGTCGAATAGCTCACAAATCCTCGCCGACCTTTCAGCTCAGGCAAAATGGACACAAATTATATCATGCAATTATATACGACTCGTGATTGTTGATATCACGATGTGTGGCTATCTCGGATATTGCTTGCAATGTCAAGAAAACATGTTTGGAAAATACCTCAGACGCTGATATGAATTAGAACTAATGGCTGTATCCTATTCAAATAGTTGAATTTATATAAGGTAATGACAGCAGCACCTTTTCTGTTGATACAACAAGTAACCCGTGCTGCTGCCGAGAGTGAGGGCCGAGTTTATCTCTGCATGGAGGCGCGGTTCATGGTTGCTATATTACATGGTAAGTGAGATGAGAGCTCCTTACTGACAGCGTTACGAAAACCGGAACTGCCCTCAGGCGGAGGTCGGTCTAGTATTATACACCGTATCAATAACCTTTCTCCCATTCGAACTCATAAACATCCCCTTTGCCTTAAGGGATAGTGTTTTAGTGGTAGGAACATCCAGCAGGAAAACATGAGTCTCTTCCATGGCGCTGTGATAACAATACTTTCACTTAAAGTATTATCTTGCCACGGTCTTTCATCAAAGGACAGAAAGTGCGGATGGCCGAGAAAGATGTTGGAGGTTTCGATATCCGCTTTTGAAATCCCCACCTACTTACTCCTTGCACTGGTGTAATCGTATCATGGTCATCAATTCCGTTCTCTCCAAACGGGTTTTGATACAAATAAAGCATCTATCTTGATCCTGGCTTTATCAAATATCTCTTCTCCGGGTGGGCGATCGTTCTTCATGCTTTTGACTGAGGATATCAAAATGACGTGAACCTCCACAGGAGCTGCAGAGAATAATGTCCGTTTTTTTCTAATTTCACGCAATTGTAGCTTAGTGTAATGGTCAATGTAGATTATCTCCCCAACAATACATTTGCATACTATTCTGGAATAGCATTTCCCTTGATAATTGGGCACATTCGGATGAGTATTGAACTCGGACAAGGGCGGCAGAGTGTGGTGTCAGGTTGGCTGCTTTCAAAGTCCCCGACGTACTTGCGCTAACTACTGACTGTTACACGTAATTCTTTAATGTTAACTAGTAGCGCTGCTATCATCCCAAAGGCTTTCACTTATCTCTTTCTCGTATTGACAAGCATTTCCCTGCTAGACGGGGGAGTTGGCCATATCCTGTTTCTCGGTGTGATATGTCCAACTTGATAATGATGAAACACGGGGCGAGCATGATTCTAATACTAGCAAATTGTATTTGATATTCTTGGCACGGTGCTCCGAGCTAGAAGCAATAGCCCCAGCCAGCCAATCTAGTGATGTACCATGCGAACAAAAGAAGACGTATCGCTTGATCGGTCCGCCGTTGAATATGAAGAGAGCCGTGTCCAAGGCAAGGCTTCAGAACTATCAGTAGACATGCACTTTATGAATATACATAACACATCATGGTGGACTTCAATCGAAATTGCATCTTCGAAAAATTCTATTTGATTTTCAATAGGTTTTGGTCAAAATTCTTAAAGGAAGCCAACCGAGCAAACCATGAGTATTAAGGAAGTCCTGATTGATCAGATTTGTCAATAAGATACTTAATGTCAAAGCGTTTTCATTAACAGTTGGTTGGTCCCCAACAATGCTGTCAGAAACGTACCACAAATAACTCTCTATAAATCATATTAGATTGTCTGGATGTGGGCTCTGCCCAGCTTCCTACCATAACGATCAGTACAGGATATCGCTGTGACTTCAGTCAATCATAATCTATGATCGCTACGTCAGTGACCAGGAACCCCTCAGCAATTTCATCCTAGGTGGTCGGGCCGGAGCTGGATTATTGCAGTGGTTTAAAGCTTAATTTAACATTAATCTTTTAAAATAGCTTCATGTTACTTCTAGTATTCACTTGGACATATTCTCAAAATATCAAAATTTTTAGAAATTTTTAGCTTTAGCGGTTAAGAAACATGCCACTGTTTTTGAAACTGGACACAGACGACGACGACGGACGACGGACACTGCACTATTGTATAGACTCCGGGATCCCCTACGGTGAGCAAAAAAGGTCGCCACACGAACAACAAATCACCTTTTGTGGTCAGTACTGTTTCCAAGTGATAAGTCTCCGGCATTACGCATTTGGGAACAATTCATTGCTCTTTATTACTAGGTCACATTTGATTTTTTAGCTGTTCACATGATATCGTGTGGGCGAGAGTATTTTTATGTACACTCAATAATCCTTTTTCAATTGCTCGAGTCAGTCTGGGCTGTCCATCACTGACAGCACTTCTGTTCTAAATCGTCAGGGACAATCGAGTCATCTTCTATTCGACTTCTGTACAGATTTGATAGAAAACTAGAGCACAGGTAAAATGTGCCAAAACAGTACTGTGTAAGTAACAAATAAAACATTGTTCTTGACTTACATATGTCCCTACTAAATTGTACATTGTTTGTGGTATTGCACATCATTAAACAGTATTGGCCGTCTATCACGTTTTTTTAAAGACGCCAGATAAGGATGGGGACAGTATATCTTTAAGCAAGTATGCAAGAACGTCATCACGATCTTTGTATCGTGGTCCATCGTCGGTGCCAGCACGGATTTCTATACACAATAGTATATAACATAATACATCGTGTATAAAATTCCGTGGTGCCATTGAATCTTAATTTGCCACTAAAACAAAATTGCTGTCATGGATACCCGCCTAAAGCACCCATGATGTTGTCATTCTTCATCAAGAAATCCTTCTCTTTCTGTCGCCATGCCCGAGAGTCTGTCAAGCATCAGATTAAAAAGATGAATTCGTAATAATCTGCTTAGTCATTATAATCTTTGCATCATTCGATGTGAAATGCAATGAATTGCAAAAACAACGTTGAAAAACTTTGAATCGTGAACAGTGTGGGTTTTACTGAAATTTCACATCGTTGAGAAGATTTTAATTCTACTCCGACAATCACCATGAGCTTACTACACTGCACGCTGAGGATTTCCTTCAAATGGTTTCACTTGACGCCAATATTTTTTGTGGACTCAAAATACCATGAGGGTCGGGGTAGTGGAACTAGATGTGAAAGTAAAGTCTATCACTCAGAATTCTTGAATAGTGACGCCTAACGAAGACGCATACATGTGTAACATGAAAGGTAATACCCAGCATATCTCCACACCCACATTTATTGCTTTGGCATCAATCATCTCTAAGTTTTGCCTCATAGTTTCACCGCAGGATGACGCTTCATATATCGGAGAACGGATAAAGCTCAGCAAAGCACAAAAATGTGATAATACTGCCACAAACGAAGCGATAAAATAATGAATATTGGCTATTGAAAGCGCAACTTCCCATCTGCAGCGTCTCACTGCTGTGATTTTATCAGAGTTTTTGTTGGCAACCTGCGGCGTGTTTTCAAAAGCAACATGAGTTTCGTATGCATGATTAGATGAAATGTGACAATACCAAAAGGGACCCAAATTATCGATGACCAAATGAAATCTAATACATGTATGTGAGGATTTTCTTCTGTAATTTTTCAGGATGACATATAGCTTGACTTGCTATTAATTGTTGACTAACTATTTTTTAAGATGGCCGCAAATGGGAAGGTGTTATTGAATGTCTCACGAATGATCAACAAGTTGATATTCAAGCTTTTGAGAACATTACGGTATCTGCATGTCCATACGTATGATGCTTCAGATCCATTCCATTGATGTGCCACCGCCACCTTAGGCCATCCATTAGCTCTCACTTTTTCATTTTTTTAAATTTCGACTCGAGAAATGTCACGGTGGAATGATTACATAGAAAAGTTTGGATATACATGTATTGCAAAGGCAGCAATACAGGTTCGAATGTACATGTTTTCATAGTGCGTATTATGACTGGTAAATATACGAGAGGCTTATGCACGTCCCATTGTACTCTCAGTTACTGGGTACAAAAATGCTAACCGCTGTGCTGTAGTTACCAAAGGAAATTATGTTTCCGATGAACAGCAGTCTATTACATGGTATAAACCAAAAAAACAACCAGTAAAAAGGAGATGAAGTATCACGTGCATGACAAACTGTTAAAAGGTAACAAGATGCAGAATCGTTGTCAGTTTGGATGAAGCAATGGCAAGGTTGCTGGGTCAGCCTGTTAACACTGCAGCGCTCTCATTGCCGGCTCTCTTTATGATATATAGGAATCAGTGAACGTTTGCAGCTTGTCCACTCGTGCGACCCGATTGAGCGGGGACAGATACCAAACCACGGGAGTACCAAATGATGTATATGAAGCCATCGTTATTGATGCAATCACGGGAAAAAAGTCACATGTACTTTGTATTGGTTCATAGGAATTCTCAAGACACTACTTGACGCATGGTTACATGTACCAATACAGCATGGAAATTAACCTCGTCTATATCAACTACATAATTTCCGGTGACCAGGCCGCAGACACCCCTCAAGCAAATCAATTAAGGCATCGTCTTGGTGATGTCTCGGAAGAGCGCTCATCTCTAAGAGGCTACCAGAGTCACAGAGATGACCAGGCTTTTGGAACCTCTCCGACATCGGTAACGCTTGCCGTGAGTTACCAATAAACGTAAACTGACTCTCAATATCACAAGCGGTGGAGATTCATCCGCCTAGCAGGATTTCCAGCCAAGAGTTCCGCCCTGCTATGCCTTATCAAAGCCAACAAAGTTTTGGGAGTGATGATGTTGCTTCATTTTGAGCAGAAAAAAGTCAGAAAAAAATATTTGGACTTTTCTGAATGAAAAATATGCATCAGTTGTTGGCTTACAAAACAGAAGACAACAAACATGGTCGCTAGATTTAACCTATTGCCCCCAGGACACATATTATTTATCAGAAAAATACAGTCGTTTATTAATAATCCCGTGAGGCCAATGTTTCATCCACAGGTCAACGGTGTTGTTAGCTCTAAAGATTTGAACAGCGATGCTTATGCACATTAACACGCTTGGTCGTTGTTGATATTTGCAATTCTATGATATTTTCACCAGTAAGTCTCGCTAGGACATTGAAGGAAGGAAGTTAGCCAGAGACTTAAGGAGCCTTAGGGATATAAAACTTTCATGGATTGTGCTCCATGAGTATATAACATAACTAAAAGGAAGAACTAAGAGAAATAAGTTCCCGTTCAACGCAAAGTGGTAAATGCCCCGGAGGAGCATAGACGAAATCAACTCGGCCTTACAAAGCTCGGACCAAATTGGTCGGGGCCTCACAAACAATGTCGTTACCTAGCAAATCACACAACTATTTCAAGGGGACCGGCGAATTTCCGACATAGGCCATGGACAACATCTGATATCGATCTATGATAAAGATATAATCAAAAGTGCTTTCTTCGCTCGGTAGCTCTTCAAATTGCAAATGTTGCATGAAGTATTCCCTCCAATAGCTTTCAACGACGGAACCACAAAATCGCGTGATGTAGAAAAAAATAGGCAGTTATTATTGTAAACTCAGACAGACGAGGTGGCTTGCACTTTGTAGTGACTTGCACTTTATGGTTACGTGCACTCTGTTTTGATCAAAACACTGTGTCTGTCACAATGTTACTTCCATAACTTCCGCTAAACTACCACACCCTATCAAAAGAGGTATGTTTCTCAATGGTACTCTAATAGTTAAAAAAGGAATGGCATTGAGCCGAGTCTTCTACGCTTGCTTGCAGTAACGAATGTAACAGTTGCAAGAATTGAGCCGCAATGATATGAAGATTGCAATGAATAAGTGATCGAGCGAGGCTGCCTTAGCTGCCAAGCAATGAATCGAGAAAGTAATACGACGCCGAAGATTTAATAACTCGGATATATACCGAGATAAATCATATTACAGAAGCCATATTAAAATACTATTGATTTCAATCGTATCTATATTCAAATGGCTATTGTCATGTTATGAGGATCTCCGTTACAAATTCCCGATGCCGGACAGAATCTATCAAGCAAGACTGTTACTGGTTAATACGATCAGATGTCTCTTTAAGCTGCAGCGGTAGACGTTGATGATAGCTCCCTTTGTGACCACGATTGGTGCTTGGTTGAGTTTTGGCAAGCAGACATGCTTCTTTTATTAAATGAAGCATAACCTAAATGATACCGGCCGCGACTGGCAGAGACTGCTTTTAGTTTACAAAGACCATTAAACATGTTATATAGAATTGCTCATCTCCCTAGCCGCATTTGTCGTTCGAATGAGGATTGAGTAACCAATCTTATCTTAAAATCACGTGACGTGGCCACAGGCTTGCTCCATTACGGCCATGATACTAAAACCAAACTATTTTATCACGGTGGCACGATTTATCTGGAATGGACTCTGCAAGCAACTAACAACGACACTTCTGTGTGGACGGAGCACATTATCGCATCCTTCGTGTTTAAGATCAACTCATCAACTCGTTTATTGATAACCATTGCAGGATCGTTCGTGTGACTTTGTGTCAATCACGGCTGTTTACACCCGGCCGTATCGTCTGCGCATCAACAGTGCCCGATGACGATAATTGTGATTAATCATGGCGTAGTTGGGCGGTGGGTCGTGGCCAGAAGGAGCACTCACTCACTCACGCACTCACTCCTGCACCTACACATTCTACGTCAACTGTGCCACTACATCCCTCCAGGCATCAGGGTCCTGAGCCGTCTGTGTCAACACCTCCAGGAGGAACGCCGTACGGCAAGTCCTGATTGCTGCATTTTTCCTAACTGAAAATGTTGGAGTATGTCATTTCAACATGGGATCAATTTAAAACCAGCACGACAAGGAACCCACGGACATATGATGGACACGACGGTACAAAGGGTCTGCAGACTCCTTGCAGGCGACCGTGACGGAACCAACACGATGTCAATGACTTAGTGAAAGGTTGGGGAGAAGCAAATACTCATTTCAGCGCCAACTTTAACCACCCCAGCCACACGTATACATACCTGATGCTTGGAACTGTCGCCAATATAAAAGTGGGAAATAACTCTCATTTTGTGAAGCGCTGGTTGTGGGTGGTTTCCCCCATGGACGGATGCTATTTAGTTGTCATGACTGACGGTTGATTTGAGGGGCATGGCGAAGAAGTGCAAAGCAAATGTGGGATGACCACTCTTGAGAAGGTTGCAGGCAGTTGAGGTAATAGTGGGCAAAAGGTAACGATAATTGTCGACTCGTGCATTCACAAGTAACATTCTAGTCACAGAACGGTTAAATGATATGAGGGGAGTGTTTGGTCGATTGCTGCAATTGATCAACCAATTACTGTTTACATGGTCACTTATCGATCGACTTATTGACGCGCTCTACGTCCTGGACAGAACACACATGATAATCGATTGCGAGTGTTACTTGACTCGGAGTGCTGGTTACCGATTCTTAATCAATTCCTCTCAGACTGGTTTGAGAGGACCTGCTGGTTGTTGGCATTGACACTACCTTATTCATGGTACCAGTTTTCCTTCACACCAAATCGATCCAGACATACGCTCACAGTTACAGACGCCAAGCCATATCTATTGCGATTCCCAGGATAGGTCAAAGAAGGAAGAACAATGAATTCAGAGAAACAAAGAGTGAATGCGTCTATGACTTTTCTTTGTCTACAGCCCCAGCGTAACGAGACACTTTTCACAGCCCTATCTGACCATCACGTCTGATTACATCTTCCCAAGCAAAGACCGATGGCTTTCTTCTTTTTAGAGTCAAAACTTTTATTTCTGAGAGTGCATATAGCTTTTATTTTTCTTTCTTACACACTGGTCTCATTTTTCTTCTTTTCATCGCTGAGCTTATTACCTCTGGAGTTAATGCAGCGCCCACGTGCTCCAATTTCCGAGAACTTCGTGTCGGATAGAAAGGACTATTCGGGATCATGCTTGACATACAGGCGTGCCGATATTTCCTTGAGTTCTTTCGTAGTTTACATCTCCTACACAAAAGGGTTGTTTCGTGCTTTAACCGTACAATGTATTTGGTATGTCTGTTTGTTTATTTTATATCAGCCAAGTTGTGCCTGTTAGCTTTGTGCCCCCGAGTGCAGACTTTCTTGCCATTTTACGATACAACAATCAGTAGGCGCACGCTTTTTGTATACATGTACTTACGTTTTGGTACTTTTTTTGACCGGATAATTACTTCTTTTTGCCTAGGGTCGCTATTGTAAGCTGATGGTGCTTTTAAAAAAAAACATCTACATTTCATACAGTTGTTTCGTGCATGGTTAAATGCTGAAGTGATAGAGTGGCTTGCTCCGAAAACTTCCCACAAACCAATTATATAGGCCCGCGCCAGATTCCGCCTGCCTTCCATTCGTTTAAACTATCTCTACATTTAAAAAAAAAAAAAAAATCTAAATATCTGAAGAAAGAACTCCTTTACCCGCACCCCAACGCTTAGGTGACCCTGCTCAACTCTGCTACAGGGAGAGGCAGGAAAGACGTGCACGGCCAATGACCGTAACCACCCAACCACTACTCAGAAACCTCGTGCCGCGTGTTAGAGGGAAACGAAACCCACAACTTGAAGATGGGTGTCGATTCCTTCCTAGGGAGTTTTTACTGGCTTGAATGACCCACGACATTTATTTTAAAACTGTAGTAATTGTTCTTGTTCTGCGTGAGCTACGGAACAACCGCATCATTTATCGGTTTCTGAGGTTGGTAAGCTTACCGTCGATAGAATATGATGTTCATTCTGTCAGACTGCAAAACAACAAGCTAATATTGAAAAAAATAACTCTTTTAGCATTAGCAGTTGAAAAGGACATCAGAACACGATTTCATCACACAATCACGTCTATACAATTGACTAAGTAAGTTAACATGTTCATGTAGTTATGAAAGTTTAACTTAATGTAAGCTTACAAGATTTATTCAGCAAAATGTGTGTAACATACCAGGAAAGGGGATACGGTGAATGGCTTGCTGATGGAGTGCGAATTCAAGTGATGTGAGGCGTGAAAAAGAAAAATATGAAAATGAAAAATCGAACTTTTTATGAGAATAATCGTATGATGACAAAGAGTGTGATATTCATGCGGGGGAGTGCGTTATTATCCAGAGCAGACAACTAACACATTTGCAAATCAACGGAATCAACTGATAGAATGTTATGTAATTCTCTTTAGGGAGTTTGAACGCTATATACGTGGATCACACGGTGAAGTAAGATAGCACTTTATTTTTACCCCTGGGTACGACTAACAGTGGATGCTACATTGCCATATTAATCTGGAGTCAACCGATTCGTCATTCGTGATAACAATCCGCTGAACAGATACAATAAAATGACAACTTCTTAAAAATATATATCGATGCTTTTTTACAGACAGTGATAGATTTGAATTACATATTACGATTCACAGGAAGATCATCTGTTCACGAAGCGATGCTAGCACAGTGCACAGAGATTATTTATTTTTTTGGCTTTGGAGAGAACAGACGACACCATTTGGAACCCAGGATACAGGACTGTACATCTAAGATTAAGAACTCAGAAGAAGAAGAAGACGACGAGATTTTGAAAAATCTTTAGAAGTTTTCTTTCGGCCAACATGAATGTGCACATCCTTTAAGGCTTCTCGGTAAACTGAACAACCACTACAGGTTTTTGAGATTGTGAAAAACGTTATTTTATTTCGCTTGGAAACCTCTAAGAGTGCATGTGATGTGTTGGCTGAGATAAAAGGACCTGAACGGGTTCTCAACAGCTCATAAACTTTTATTTCTAAGAGTGTGGTCTGAAAATTTGGTTCAGGTTACAGGGTATTACATGTACTAAGACGAATATTCTTTGTTATTTATTCGGTAATCAACAATGCTACCAGTTTCTAACCACTATGGTATTTGAGCTTGGCTTTATAAAGAGGTATTTAATGGAACCTGAATCTTTGACACCATGGTATTTGAGCTTGGCTTTATAAAGAGGTATTGGATGGAACATAAATCTTTGACACTACTTGCAGACCCGAAAAAATAATTTTTGAGTTGGTGTACATGTGGGCTGGCTGTTTGCATGAAAGATGATACTGAAGAATTTCTCTTTTTTTTTAAATATTTGACATAGTGCCAGTTTCTACTCTTTTCATATGATATGTCTGTCCTTATCGTATGACATTTCTGCTGGCACAATGCACACATTGTACATTGCCACAGCAAGAAGAAGACCTGTCTACTTTACCATCTTTATCATAAAAGGTAATTACCATATTCTAACTTCACACGCCACACCTATTGAACGCATCCCGTCTTTGCAATTCCTAGACCTGTCTGGCTTGAGAAGAGGGCGGTAGAAAAAATGGTCATTGTTCACAAATAAATATAATTTCTCGTCCGTATCCGACATACTGGATGTATTATTTTTATTTTTTATTTTTTATTTATTATTAATTATTATTATGCGTAGGAAATGGTTTTACGAATAGTCATTTATGGTTTGAAGTGAAATATTCATTTTATCACAGGGTACTTTCCTTTAGAAGTTCATTTTATGGATGTCAAGCAAAAGGGAAAAAAATCCGTAAGAAAACAAGATCATTTAATGCTTTATTTCTAATTCTGAGAAGACTTTGATAATTTTGATTTTTTTTTCGAAAAGATCTTTTGTCAAAAATTTAAAAATTAGACATAACATTTTCAAAAATTCTTCTCAAAAAATATTTCAACAAAATAATTTATCGATATCAGACCATTTTATGAAATAACATTGAAAAAAAACCCTTGCCATCAAATAATGCCATATGATACTGAAAATCATTTTGTGACGTGATTGACCTACATACTACAAGTATAAATTAATGAGACCACTCAAATACTTGATACGAGTGAGGAATGATAAAGTGATACCAGATATACACGAGCATGAACACAAGAATGGTATTCGCAACTCGGTTCTGAAACTTCTTCGATCGACTGAAAGGCCAGTGAGCACAATTCTCATGCATACGCAATACCACAATTCCTTCTGCTCCGGTTCCCCGCCAGTCTCCGCGGCAGTGGAAATAATGCTTGACTTTATTCTGTTGGTATTACTATAAGATGTCATTCCTTGCAGGAGAATTCTCATAAACAACCATTGGCCCTCTCCTCTCTTTCCGCCAAGGCCGTTCTAAAATGGAAAAAATAAGCCCAAAGAAACACGATCCTTTTTTCTCCCCAGGTACGCTACCAGGTAACAGCAATGTACAATGTACGCATTGTCTTACTAGACCTCTCATTTATGAAGACATAGCGATTTTTTACGCAAATCATTGATACAATTTTTGTACTATCTATGCATCTGTGTAAATTGCACTTATACGTCTCCAGAGCGAAAGAGTTGAAATCAACCGAGAAAGATATCATGTACGTAAAAATGTAAACAGAATGATTTTGCCGCGTTACGGAGTCTCCGTACGTCAAAACTGGCGTGACGTGGGAATATGGAATCAGACATTTTCATATCGAATATCTGCTCCTCAGAGTTAATAGGCCAGCTAGTACTCTGACTAGACGAAGGAAGTCGTAAATTTCTCATTTGTCCGTGGACAGCAGGTGAGCCTGCAACCGGATGATAAAACTGGTATAATGAGACAATGTCAAATTAGAAGGACTTCGTCGTCGTTAACCCACTTTTCATTCATAGGTCGAGGAGCAGTTGGGTGCACGGGAAAGAAAAGATTCTGTGGATTCCTCACATCTTGTGCAAAAGGCAGTTACTCAGTGAAATTTATTTCTATATTCGTTTTCATAGCAGAAATTGAGCAACTTCCACGTGTCAATACAGAATTCTGATCAGACCGCCCAAGGATTTTATTTTTGCTTCCAAATCCTAGGGTCCTCTTAATTCTACATCTGAAGTGTAAACACCCAGGTCCCAGTGGCAATTTAGTTACAAGCAATAGCGTAAGACATATTTTGCGTGGAGTTTAGGTAAGCTATCTTTAAAAGCCCTGGTACCTTTAATAAAAAAATAATAATCTTTTTCTCCCTTTCAAGTAATATTGTCTAAAACCTGTATTTTTTTTATAGCAGAAAAGTTATTTGATGAAAGTTTCAGTCAAATCCGCTGATCTCCACCTTATCATTTTTTGCATGGTCTATCTGTGGACGGACATTTAAATGGATAACCGATATCCCCGTATACACATGTAGCACTGAACACAACCCGAAACACTACAATATCCCCGTAGAGAATTAAAAGGCGCCTAAAACGGTATTTAGTTTTCATTATTGCTTTTCTCCTTAAGACAGGTGCAGAATGTATTTCCATGTACTAGATTGTCTTTTTTATCCACTCCCTTTGGGCTCAGCACTTCTGTTCGAAGAAACAGGTAATATGGAAAACAGGTGTCAACACTCCATTTGGTATAGAGAAGAACCTCTCTGTGTAAGGAAACCCTCGAGACTGATACGTGCTGTCACAAGAGAGCTGTCATGATTGGAGAGAAAATATATTCTGTGATATCAAAGTGAAGGAAGATTTCGCAGAAGTTTAAATCCAATGTGATCGTCTTTAATAGAGATTGGATACATTTTCTAACATGCTCCAAACGACAACAGACAATGGAGAAATTGATACAAAGGTGATACAAGAACATTCTTCATGATCGCCTCTTTGACGACGTGTAATCCCCCTTTTTACGGGTTCAGTAACAACTTCATGCTTGAGTAGATAAATATAAAGTTTCGAAATGAGAAATGGTAAGCAGGATATTGGAGGAAATGAAATATTACCCCACCCACTCTCCTTTAATCTCTCACCCTCCCTCTTCTATCCCAGTCTGGTGGAGTAATTGCCGCCCTTTCATTAAAGAGTGGACGGCCAGCAAAGGAGGTGAGTCCTTGCTTGAACCAAGTTATAAAGAGAGGACTAATCGTCTCCACTGTGTATCCTACTTATTGCAATAAATATTTCCAGGAACGTTTTTATCAAACAACGATTTAAATGCGCATAAGTAATGGTCTGTCTGGCTAAGATCACAGCAGGTCTTTGATCTATACTTCTAAGAAATTTCGATTCATAAGAGGTATGATTACATAAAGACGAAGAAAGTTTTCAATTGTATTCAGAATAATAATTGAGTTTATACCTCATCCAAAAACAATATTGTCTTAATAGAGCCACATGATGGGTGTGCATGCGGAGCCTGCGAAATACTGGCGACCCACCCATCATTTTAGGACAGCTGGTTTTGACCCTGTATCTACGGATTGTCTTCCAGAAGTGAGTTTAGCAATACATTTACCGTCAATATCTAATATCATAATCGCAAGCGGCAGCAACAAACAATAACTCGTTTGCGGGCCACGTTTTCAAGTGTCCCTGTTGATATATTAACACTTTTAACAGACCTAGGTCAGACAGCTTGGAAATATAGATTGAAAATATTCTCGTCATCTGCTAATATAGTCAGACATGTTATAAATGATTGAAGCAAGAGCGTAAGACATCTTCGACATTACGGACCACAGAACCGTATATTAATAATTAGCTGCACACAATGACAAGAAATCTACGTAGCCTAACAATATATCAGATGAAAGTGGCATTATTTCATATATCTCGAGACAAATTGCCGCAATATCTGGCTATTTAGCTGATTTGCCTATAGGAGATGTTCTTTGAGCTCTAGAACACACTGGCACTTGTCTATGATCTTGTTAATGAAGGTCACTGATGATTGGTAGTTTGAGGGGCAATTTAAGTTAGGTAGAGGTAAAGTTTCGGTAACCATAACCAAACTCCATCCAAAGGAAATAATGCGTAAACTTTGGCCTTCACACAAACAAGCACCGGAGATGCGAGCATTAACCCCGGCTCTGATTTTTCTCAGAATGACACTGGCCGAACTCGTGGTACCCTGTTATTGGAATTACCCTAATGACACACCTTTTTTAGGGTCGTACGTAGTCGTTAGAGATATTACGTAATGTTGCAGTTTTGAACAAGCGGCCCAGCATTTTAATTACTGACATAACATTGGCACTATATTGATCATCAACACTGACAGATCCACTCAGTCTATAGACAAGGCGGATCAAGAGCACTGAATTTGAAGACACATGATAAATTGACGAGCGGAATCCAGTTAGGCAAAGCCTGGACCGGAACATCCCATTGTCGCAGAGTCTGGAAAATAAATTGATTACTCAAGAAGCGGCACTTCTAGAATAACGCTGTAGACATAGATGTTAGTCTAATTGGTCTGGTATGGTTTGATTCTGCGAAGAGACAATTGAATATTTGTCAAGGACTTTTTCAGCTTTCTATTGACCTGTGCTGTTTGAAATATGCGTCTCGAATCTTCTTCAGATAAACTCTTATCTGTGAACACTGCACTAGATGTATGCTCCGGATATTTCAATTGATCTTGGATTGATGGATGTTCCTAACGTGGCAATGAATTAAGTAGCACTTACTCGACTACCATATGATTACCTTACACAGAACAGGCATGTTGTCTACAACTTTCTATCGACTTGCGTCTGTCTGATTTTTTGTATTATTTGTTCAGCAGACGGAATCTTATCATTAACTGATATTGAACATCGCAACTCAACTTATAATTCAATTTCAGTGGATATCGTTAAATGTTTTAATGAATTTCTCCAAAGCTTCAATTATGCGGGTTTTTAAAACAATTTTGCTATTGAGGATATGAGCTGTTTTTGAGTAAGATAGCACAAAATCAACAGTGTGCATTATTCGCTTAACAAACATGACAAAAAATAGTTCCTGTATCCTTTCTCACCATTACTTCGAATCCGTATGCAAGGGATTACTTTTAAAATGGCCAGATGGGACCCCAGAATTGTCGTAACAGTTTGGACCACGCAGATCATAATCATTGATTTGAATTGATTTATATTCCAATCAGCGTGATTAACCAGTCATCTCATCGATCAGTTGTTTCGGGAATTTAATTAATTGATATGATCATAGAGAACGTCTCATCCCTCGCAATACCATTTTGTCTTGTTGATCTTTTCGACAGCAGAAACCGTGATCGGAAAACCAATAAACTCAGTAATAAGTTATAACAATAAGTTTTGAGATGAAAAATTCTACTTGGAGTTTTCATCTTGATCAACCACAGAGCGACCTCTATCAATCGTGTATAGTGGTGCAGTGGACACATTACCGCCTGTCACCACCGATGTCCCAGGTTCGATTCCTGGTCTGATCAAGTATGCGTATGGAGACAGAGCAGCGCTCTACTACAGTTCTGGTTTCTTCCAGGTGCCAAGTTTCCTTCTATAATACAAATCACCCAAATGTTGTCGAAGGAGCAAAAAATGAACGAAAGAGCTTCTGACCGGTCTAAAAGATGATTTTTTAAGGAACACCTGCAAAAAGACCTTGGACAGTATCGTTTTTCAGTATCTTTGCCACATTCTTTTTACCACACAGGAAAATCATTTGCGATATTTCTTGAGTTGGAACATCATTATCCGAGAAATCCCCGTCAGTAAGGCTTATACTTATGTTCCTACATTGTAGCCAGTCATTCAATAACTTTCATCATAATTATCCACGCCGCAACTGATCCAAACAAAACACAGAATGTCACCGGCTTATCCAGCATGATCAGTATCGGTTGCCTTGATAAAGAACCAAGAGGTAATATGCAGGCAAACAAATATGAGCGGTCTTGGATGACAGCCACCGTTACTAATGCCGATGTGATCTTCATGTCACAAACACATGTTCTATCAGATATTCTAAAAATGGCTCTTTGATTCTTACAATATGTTTTATGTCTTGTTGAACACCTTTCTCGTCCTGACGGCAAAATGGGAAATAGAGCTGCGGCATATGATCTAATTGAATCTCGTGAAATGTCCTGCTGCCATTGCAGTAATTCAAGCTGTGATGATATTGTGCTATTTGTAAAAAAAGAAACTTCTGATGCAACATATGTTTTACCAGTACCCAAAACCTCAGTTTGCTTGATATTGATATAATATGTCAAATGTAGTTTGCAATATCAGTCTTTAACAAGGATTGCCATATCATTTCATTATGGAATATAAGTACTTGTATGATTTATTGCAGGCAGGTCCTTTATCAAAGTGGGAACCACACAAACAATTCTCAACGAATTCAACATCATGGCGACCTGAAGCTTGTGTGAAATAAAAACGTCGCTCCATTTCACACAATGTTCATATCACCATAGCCTGGCTATTAGACCGAAGTTTTTGTAGCATTATGAATCCCGGTTTGGTGAGAGGTATTTAATGATATCTAGTTCTCTGAACCTCTCTAACCCACAACCCCAAGGGTTTGGCTAAATCACATAAAATATGGGCGTACCCTATTAATAGCTTAGCAATTAATCTCACAAGATGAACGTCAATACAATCCCCGCAGGCCATGCTCTGTTTCCATGTTCTTTTCAGAAAGGCAGACTGTACGTAATCGCACGCAACTATGGGTGTGTCATTAGTATTGATACCAATATTAACAGAGCTATAACAAGGTTAGCCAGCTTTCATCACTAAGTGGCTGTGAGGTTTCGGTGGTGTAAAAGGTAAAAGATAGTGGGTGATAAGAATAAAGACTAGTAAATGTATTTGACGTAGAACTGCATCTCAAAATGATATTCTAACGACTATCGAAGGAGAGTTTGTGAAAATTGGGTATTGGGTATTGAATGACTTAACAGGAAGTGCCTGCATGGGAGAACATGTGAGACAACAGGTTCGGTAATTTCAGATCACTCCAAGCAACTTCGAGTGACAAACAACTTCCTTCTGAAAATATGCCTCACAAATTCCCTCTTGGCTGGAGTGGCAGGTGAAACGCTTCATTGGGAACCAGGTGCAGAAGGTACTATTCACCTCTCTTTCCATGCTTCTTAATATCGAGAATGTGTGAAAAACAGACAGACTTCAGACACTTTGAGTTGGAAGACGACACTGTTGCATCCCTTTTACAACTTTGTTACAAGCTATTAGCTCTTCAACCATCAGTGTTTGCTTCCCGACTAGTTAATTCTAGGCGTCTCAACGCAGAACTGACGGCCGACAATATTGCCTTCCATCACTGGATCAATTACCGACGTCTGGTCAGCGATTTTTTTCGTTTTCAATTTCCTCGTTATTTGCTGGAACTATGACAAGCAACGGAAATAAGTCAAAATGGTGACGGAAGTATTTATGACAGTGACAGTTAGCTGAAGGACATTGACATCATTCGATTATAAAGGATCTTTAGTTTCTGGGCGAGGTTTCGCGAAGCTGTTAAAATCTTGGTGGTCGAGATGGGGTCTGTTTGTTCTTCATGAAGACTCTTAGTGTGGATGATGTATAACAACTCCAACTACGAGCCTGTTGAAACTCATGTAACAAGCCACGTAAACAGGCATTCATTTTTATTTCATTTCATCGTTATACGTACTCAAAATTACACGCAAGTTACCATGAAAGGTAACATAGTGTTACAATTCTCTTAGCCAAAAGAGTCAGGTCTCAGCCTCATCATTCACATTGACCCCGTCCCAGGAGATCGTCACAGACCATTTGACGACAAATGGTGTGATTCATGACGAGCTATACCACGTCTATATCAATGCTGTTGGCAGGTTACAAATGTTCAAAGTATTGCTGACTTGGTAGGGTATTCTGCATGCTCAATATCACTGATTCGCCCCCAAATATCTCTCTCTCCATGATATTGTCTGTCAATTCAATACGGTTTCCGCAAGGATTAACAAGGCCAATAAAAATTCATCACGTACATGTAGTATAAGAATGACTAGAATTTGCAAGTCCAGCCGGGGTCTGAACTAGCTTTTCATAAAGATATTGCTAATGTCCCCCTTGTGGTTTCTAATCAAAGCTATATTATTTTCACACAAGCTCACTTTAATTGATATGAGTCAATGAATATATGCATTATTTTCCTCTTTCAGGTTGCCAAGCAGAAGACAATCAACTCCCGCGCTTATTATGAATACGTGCCAATTAGAACACACCATCTGCCAAATGCATCACGACTTTCGTTATGTGAAGACAACCGTCCGTCTAGTAAGGAAAAGGCAATCGCAATGCTGAAGCATTCGCTAACGAACCCAATCCGATCGCCGGATGAGGAGACGTACTGATAAGCTCTTCGTAAATTTCCGTTCGTTAAAAACACAGGAATAGCGGATTTACACAAGATTGGTTGGATTTCCTTCATTCTGGAAAAAGTAATCAAGTGTGCACTTTTGTTTAGAACAGTACTTGTTGGTGAAGACACAAACCTCTCCTGAGGCTATACGTCTTTGTCTCAGACCACATACTTACATGAAAGAACTGACTAGTATAATGTTGAACCTCGCAAAACGGTACAAGTAAGGAGGTGTACCGATTGTTAAGCAGCATCACTCACTCTACTAGCCTGAAGGCTCGGTAAAACCGAGCCCTAGTATCTAACAAACGACTTTCAGATGCTCATCACTGGTGTCTTGAAAACATGCGTTCTCTTGACTGCAATGTAATGAAAGCAACTGCTCTATTTGATCCTGCATGCCAGGGTCCCAACAAAAGGGTCAAAATACATTAGATGTCATAGTAAATTCTTTGAACTTTCTGGAGAAAGGGATGGCATAACAAACTGAAGTAATTCGGAAAGAAAACGGGGCGACGGAATAACCTTTAAAAGGAGGTGTATATTTTCTCATATGTGTTTTGATACGTCATCTTAGTCGAAATATACCGAAGGGTTGAAATTGCATTGTGTCATTTCCAACGTGTGGAGAGAATATCAGAGAGATATGGGATAAATTGATAAATGTATTGACTGATGTGACATTTTCAGGAATTACTGTGGATTTTATATGAATGTGCGGATAATACATTCAGCTGTTTCACATCTCAGTTAATTAATGCCAGACAATGCCCGATCGTGATCAGTCCGTCAACTGGTGGAAAACAAATTTAGAATAGGGATTGAATTTGAATTTGGAATTTGAATTGTCGTTGGCCTATCTAACTAAAAGCATGTGGTGAATTATTTGGATGTGAAACCAGGAGTTTCACACTGTTTAACTTGCCGATATCATCGTCTGTGGATTTAACAAACGAGAAGTCCTTTTTTTTACAGTTTGCGCGTAAAACATTTAAGAAAAAGAAAGAGGAATTATCTTGAAAGGCTGTCGATTGTCATATCGTTGGTGTTAAGTGCGCTCGTTCTAAAGCAGCTGTGACGTCATCAAGAGAGGATGGTCAACCATGTCGGATGGGTATGCAATTTGGAACGGTTCTTATAACGAATCGATCGAAGTGTTTCTAAACCAGTCGCTAGGGGGCGCAGACGACTTTACGTCTCATACTCTCATTAGGAATATCATAGTGGGATTTCTCCTTATCTGTATCGCAATCGCGTCGTTCTTTGGAAATCTTCTTGTTGTCTGTGCGATATGTTCGAATCGACGGCTGCGGACTGTGACTAATTACTTCGTCATCTCGCTGGCAATGGCGGATCTTCTCGTGTCAGTTCTCGTCATGCCCTTCCATATTGTTGTCGAGTTGACTCAGCGTTGGTGGTTTGGTTTCGTCATCTGCGATATCTGGATTTCTTTAGATGTGATGTTTTGTACGGCGTCCATTTTGAATCTGTGCTGTATCAGCGTGGATAGATATTTTGCAATAACAAGACCACTGATTTACGCGACTAGACGGAGTAAAAAGTTGGCACTCATAATGATTACTGTCGTCTGGATAGTTTCGATCGCCGTAACGTGTCCTCCGATATTTGGTTGGCAGGAAGAGGGCAGGTGGGACGACGAATCTGCCTGTGCACTCACAAAAGACCCCGGATATATCATATACTCATCATTAGGCTCATTTTATGTTCCAATGATTATCATGCTCTTTGTCTATGCTAAGATATTCCAAGTCACGCGAGAGCGCGAGATCAGACTCAAACCGTACAGACGCAGCGTTCTGATGGCGTCCCGTGCGTATGACACTAACATGGAGGATATGAGCCTAAGCGAGACAAAGTGTAGTTCCGGAGATAATGAGGTGTCGGGAAATTCATCCAGTGAAAAAGAGGACAGTCATCCAACGGTAGTCCAACAAGCTAGTCTTAAGTCTAATCTAAGTTCAAGTGAACAAGGTGGGTTAAACGAAATTGAAGAAACTGGTTTAGAGCTCCCAGAACATGCTGCTTTGAACCAACAGAGAAGCATCGACTCCAATCTCAGTCTAAGCCAACCGGGCAATCTAAACCAGCAGAGTAGTCTCAAGTCATGCCTAAGTTCGAGTCGAGATACCAGCCTCAAATCTTGCCTTTATTCAAAAGCGCCTGCCACTGCCAATCTTCCAGGGAGTAATAATGTCCATGTCAGTGTACATTCACCCCCGATGAGAAGACACCAAGGCTACACGGTGGAGTTCACCTTGAACAGCAACCACACTACAAGCAAATCACAGAGTAGCTTAACATTTCCCAGTCGAAACAATTATCAAAGTTGCTTAAAAGCGCGGCAGCAAGGTTCGCTCCGCATCAATTATGGAAATACTGCAAACAAAACTGACAAGTCTAAAATGGACTCGAAAAAACTTCGCGCTGTGATCGCCAAGGAGAGAAAGGCTGCAAAAACTCTCGCGATTGTGGTTGGTGCTTTTATTTTCTGTTGGTTGCCATTTTTTATGGTTTACGTCATCGAACCTTTCTGCCAAACATGCTACTTCCCCGTTCTTGTACTCACCGGTGTCACGTGGTTAGGTTATTTGAATTCAACTGTCAACCCATTCATTTACGCCTTTGGCAATCGCGACTTCCGGCGGGCATATTGGAAATTGACTTGCGGGAAAATACAAAAATGGCGGAATAAATCCAAAAACAGAGACTTTAATATCAGAAGATGATGCAGCCAACCCCAGTCTGTCCTCATTTGGGTATATCTTGTCTAATAGCTGCATGCAGTATAGTACGCTAAAGACTGGGCTTGCCAGACCAGCTGTGCTCATCGATTTAGTTGCATTCGAGATTTCGCATGTTCTCAGTACCGTTAATTGTATTTTTTTTAAAGACAAATCACAACAACTAATAGGCGCAAACAGTTTAAGGTCTACCTTTCGGTTGAGATCTTCAACGACTTATTCTACAGTAAAGGACCAGCTAATTTATAATCTTAATGGAGATCCATGAACAGCTGGCAACGTACGTGGCAAACGAAGGGCAACATGGTACGTTTTAGAATCCTGTGTGGTATCAGACTGACTGTATAGCTAAAAAAGTTGCCTGAATCACGGACAAAATACGATACAATATTACGATGGCCAATCTCTGCTGGTCAGTGGATCAATGAACCAGCAGACGGAGGCCACTATGTTCCTGTCATATGCACCTGATATCGTTGGGAGTTGGGAAAAAGGCATCAATTAGAACCCCAGTGGGGATTTCAGTCAGACACTCATAACGTAGTGCCCCTTTGAAGTAGCTATTTCTTTTCGTGTCAACCTCTTGCTATTATCAGGTTTGCAAAATAGGCGTTATGTGTAATGTGTGTACAGTCCAACATTGGCCGGGGTAGACATAGACGTTTAGAATATCCTTGGATAGAACGTCCGAGGAACAAGGTCTAATCTTTACACTCAATAGAACAAATACCATAATCTGTTAAAATGCAATATTGCAGGACACTTTTCCAGGGCAAATTTCTACTTCTACACCGGCATTCTTTTTTATAGTAAGTTTAGATGGTGCGTGTTTTGACCGTTTTCTTGTGCAGAAGCGTCCTAGACCAACACGGTGAATCTAAGAAATGGATGGTGGAGCGTTAAGAATAGATTTGAAATTTACTCACACGGATAAGGTTAATGATCAACGTGATGAGAATTGAGCAGAAGCTGTTGGCTTCAGGACAGATTTTGTGGAATGTTTCACGTTGCTTATAAAAGATAGATTTGGTAAAACTATAACTGATTTTGAAGGATAATTTGCTGATACGCTCTGACTGCTATTGAACGCTAGTGGTGTAGTTACAATGTAATTTTAAATGTTTGGACGCAATATATAGACTATCTGGTCCAGACCTTGAATGTTTGTGATTCTTGGAATATTGTTACGATGAGGCTGTACATTCTCAAGACTGCGCGCTAGAAGCGCGTCCCTATATTCATACAATAAATACAAGGTGGAGTACATCGGTTTCGTCATGCCGGTATCTTTGAAAAAATATTTACCTTCTGAATTTCCTTCTCGCTGGAAAGTCATAGATGACGATTTTACAGATGAATAAATGATAAGTTAAAACACAATACCATTCCATCAGAGACTATCTCCTCAACTGAGTGGTTTTGTAATACATTGCGTACATGGAGCACTGTATTGTCTGGTAACGTACCTGGCGATGTGAAAAAATAAGGTTGCATGACGTAACCGACGTATACCACCTGTCTTAACAGTAAGTAAAAAACGGACTTCTTTTTTATTCTTTGTCTGGTGTTGTACCGGTGGAACGTTTTCTTTGTTCTCCATATCTCAGTGTTTCCATCGAACAGACAGAGAGACGACTAAGTATTGTATAAACTCCTCTACGGTGAGCCAAAAAGCTGCAAAAACACCATGCTCAAACTGATAGCATGACGTTATTATTGTGACTGATCGTTTGTTATCTGCCCGCTGTGTGTAATTAGTTGTAATGAATCTATCAAACGAAGAAACGTGGAAATTGTTAATAGGCGTTTTGGCCAATTGTTCTAATTGCCTAGATTGCGTGCATCTCATCCCAAGGTATTTGAAATCGAGAAGGAATGACAGAGATTTATAATCAAATATGAATTGTTTAGTCGACAGGAACTAGATAAATTGATACCACTGGCCTCGGTGCAGTTGAACACGTTATCCCTTGTTGAATTAGGCTTCGTTCCCTGACGAGTAAATTGAGCAGAGTATTGGCGATAATACTAATGGGCACGAAGAGTCACGTAAAAAATCTGCAATTCACCTTACTCGATCGCAACTGACAGCACGGAAAGATATTTGAACCAGTAACCCGACACTAAACATTCGTGAGCGTCATTGGAAATGATTTGCATCAAAATATGGTTCCATGGATTATATCACGATACGTGTAGATCACCTTAGTGACAACAACGCCACCACATGACCTAAAGCAGTTCGGCCACCTCCCTCACACGGAGACAACCAAAACACCAGCAGTCAAAGAAGAAAGCAATTTGCAAATGTGTTCTTCGTTTGATCATAGTCTTTGTATTGTCTTGTAGACGGATTACCATGGTTGAAAGAATGTAATAACCGGCGGCAAATCGCGAGAGAAATAATTATTCGACTTGGTCTCCTAAGATAGAATACAGTGGTCAGCCAAGGAGGAAATTAGGTGGACATACTTCATCAAAGCGTTTCTAGCTGTTTGTCAGCTGAACAATTTCATGATTGGGGGCGATTGGATATCAAGCAAAGGTGGCAAATGACACACCTTGTGTTACTTTATTAGTCGGGTGGATAGATCTGCTATGACTTTATTGGACTGGGAGCTTCAAGCGAAAGTTCCTCTCAAACCGGTATCATTCTGATATGAAGACTCCGGGTCTGATAGCATGAGGGGGACAATTAGGGGACTAAACTTCACTCCGCTGGTTTGTAGCTTGGGTTTGACATGTAGGATGATATCTCGTTACGATGAGGGTGGTTTGAGAGGTTATTTCTGTTTCACTATTATACATCAACATACAGAAGTACGATGATCGACAATGTAATAGCCAGATAACCACTGAAAACGGACGAACGGTCATTGTTACTGCATCCGCTCTTGTCCTTTTCCCGAAGCATCAAATTATTCTTCTGACAATGATAAGTGTGACTGCGCTTGTCCAAGCCAGCGATTGTTGCCAGTTCGGAATGATAAGAGAAATACACTTGGCTTGCGGCATCCTGCCGGACAAAGATATTTTTCTTTCTACGGCATTCGGCTGGCATTTGGGACCGCGAGAGCCAGGAGATAAGACACTTAAAGATTCATCACCTGTTGCAATCAGACAGAGGATTCGCTTTTTAATGCGTTTTCTATTGGACGCAAATCACGCTCCTCGGACTAGGTCTTTTGGGGTTTGAGCTTTTCATGTATGTTTTTGTGCTGGGCTGGGAAAGGCTACTAACAATGCACTTGTGCTGATTAGATGGAATACCACTTATCGTGCAAGTGGCCTCTAGTTCCTGAAAATTGATGGCTGTAGGTTGCACATCGCCCTTTCCTGAACGTACCTTCCTTCAATACTACGAAGAGAAAAAAGGTGTAGGGAATTTAGAAAGGATTGCAGCAGTTCAATCAGTAGGCTTCTCTGGCTACCAGAAGAAAGACATATTTGTCCCATCTGCATCTAGTGTTATATTTCAAACGATGGTGGCAGTTAGTGTTCAGGCGAGTGTCCATCTCAGTGTCTCCCGTGTGGTTACTTCTAAGGCAATGTGAACACATTATTTATCATCTGGGCTAACGGAAAGAGGCTATAGCCTATTACTGGCGTGGACCCCCTATCACAAATTCTCTCTTCCCCGTCTTAACGGATTGAATTATTCAGTTGACCCATCATGCTGACCCATCATGCGTATTATCCGGCTTTAGAAAATCTTTATGCTGTAAAGTGGGCACGTAAATTTGTTTTTATTGCCGTACAGATTCATGGTCTGTGTGAGATTGCTTAAAAACATTAACCGATAAGTGGTGGTCTATCATAGTACCGGTATCTCATATCAATCACTCTGTATGTTGGACAAACCAGATTTCAACTCAACGAACTCGTCGAATTCGTATAACTTCGAAATTCTGCTCTTAGTTGGTTTTAGAAATTGACAACCAATTTCTTCGACATGAGAAACCCGAAATGCTTCCCAGCGATTGAGGAGACGTTCTTTTGGCCTAACATCCATGGATAGAATTCTTCCCATGGGATGAACCGACAACCCTGACAAACGACAGTAGGCTCCTTGATGAGGCTACTGTCTTTCTATGTAGACCGGCCATGGTGTCCCCCGAGAGGCAATTTCGGAGGCTTTGAACCCCGGGGGTCACTCAAGGTCGATTGACGAATGTGTGGCATGACCTTGATGGATATACAACCCGCAAGGAGGTGTCTTGCAATGGGCCTATGTGGAGAGGTCAGCCAGGGTCCGGGGAATCGACCGAATTTAGGTTCTATACTCCTAGAATGTTGGAGTAGTCATGTCTTGTGAGAACGTAATGAGAGCAAGCGGGCCAATAAGCCAAGATACTCCAATGCAGGCATTTCGAGTCGGCCACGTTAAGCGGTTAAAGCGTGAAATAGAACAAAATGAGTCCATTCAGATAATAGCTGATACCACAGGAACCTACATGATGCATTGCGATCATGAAATATTCCTATTAGACAGAATGCTACGCGAATCAGTTAATGAAGCCAGTGTTCAAACCACCGATATGAAATGAATGTCAACACTACGTTGACGTCCCAATCACAATCAGTTCAGCACAGGACAAGATCTCAATACGACGCCATTAACCTAAGGTCATCCTGATCATCACGTGATAAGTCAGAGCCAATCAGGCCGTTTATAACGCACCTTGATTGAGGATACGATTGTCACTTTCAGCTAATAACAGGAATCAATAACTGAAGTTGTTAGTGTAAGTATTAGTTAGGTAAGTTGACTTACTTGTCGTCAACATTTCCTCAATTAAGGGAAATGATGCATCTCGAGCTTAGCATACAATGAAGGTAATGGCCAACAAGATCGCCATCACCAAATTACCACTTGGATAGTGCACTCGATTGGTGTTATCGAGTTCTTGTCGCAACAGTCTTATTCTCATTTACATGTGCATTTTATGGCAGTAACAAGATATCCAGCCGTCGAATCGCTCGCTCACTGAAAAATACATATGGAAAGTACCTCGTTATAGAGTTCATTATTTGGCCAGACACCCCATGCACTGTAACAGTTCAATTCATTTCGTCAATTTCACTGGAAGCAACATGTCCTTTTACTTTTTCTCGTGTTTTCAACCGTGAACGTGCTTTCACAATACTGCCAATTTAAAAGACACCCATCGGGGGCTAAAGAAACCATTGATCATTTCGTCATCCAGGTTTTTTTTCAAGCAACCAACTAAATTGATTGAGCCATGTTGGATACGATTCCCTTATACTTCATCTTTTAAGTGTGTAAAGTTGAAATTGACGACTATCCTAAGCCATGGTACCCTTGACTGTTTCCAGTACATTAGGCCAACTTTAAAATTTCAATGTTTATTATCACTTCTTTCCATGACTATCCATTCCCGATGTATATTCTGTATTAAGTACCAGCTTACCTTGACGTTCCTAGGACAACCCCCCCCCCCCCCTCCCCCACACCACCACTACACTCAAATTACTCGAAATTAAGACTGTAACCCACATTGACTTTCCCCTGGTATATCCTAGTCATTATTGATTCATCGTTAGCTCATCACCTCGGGGAACACTCAAACCCTGTAAAAATTATATTACATTATCGCTCAACATGTGCTCAATATTCTTGTGTCATTAAGCAGAATTAATAAAGTTGCCCTAGGAATACAGCCTCAAAATTGTCATTAGCTGACAAACGAGAGCATTTCTCTGATGGAGTGTTTTGTTGCGTTCACTTCTTTTGCGCTACAGGACACCAACAAAGTTGTAATGGTTTCTTTTGATTTAAGAAGAGGTTTCTGTCTAAGTGGGATACATTTAAATGTCGTTTAGAGACTGGATCAATTAGTACTAATGAGAATGTCATTAGCATCGCTTGTAGAGTGGGGGAGATTGATTGTCTGCACATTGATCGATTCAATTTCTCGTTCAAACCACATTGAAAGCAGCCCCGAAACAAAATCCATGCAACACAGTCAGGGCTCCCAAAATTGTCCACCATCAGGATCAACATAGGTGTTTACAATCAGGGCGTACACAGTTATACGGGCCCAGAACACACAAAATGGTCTACCATTAGGGCTAAAGTCCCAAAGGTGTTCGTATGCTCCAACAGTTCGAGCTGCCAAATGAATGTGCAATCTGGGCTCACATTGGGCCCACCAGGCCCACAATAAGTTTACAGATAATGCTATCACACAAAGTGAATCCTTATTTAAGAACAACCACTGGCTACCATGCTGTTACCTTCGTGGCAATCTTACTGGGATCAAAAGTCGACCCGATCTCTCATTTGGCTTGGCAACATGTTCAAGTTTTACAGACATAGGCGAGGATGTCAGTAATTTCCTAATGGACCCTGAAGACACTTGGGGCACCCACACAGCACTTGTCTGATTGAGTTCCATATTCGCTAAGGCGCCTCAAAGACTGGCCGCGTCCAACTGATTCTTGTTCCTTTTCGGATAACCATTGTTATTAGAGTTATGCATTTCTAAGCGTTCGACATTTGACCTTTTAATCTGTCTGGTCCAAAGGAACCGCTATGATGTCCACAGGAACAATGAGGAAAAATCCCAATCAAAGAAAATGTCGACCGGGAATAGAGCAAGGTCGCTTGCCCATTGCCGTAGTCCGCATTTGAATAAGCAATAACTACCTATCGCCCAAAAGCAACTGTAATTTCCAAACCAATATTCACTACTCGCTTTATTTAATCTTGAGAGTGGTGTTAGGAGGCTGATCTTATATTTCTTGGAATTGACAAAAGTCAGCACTTTGCTTGGACTGTTTAGGGGATTATCTTGTAAGCTACGTCTGTGTGGTATTTTCGATTTATTTACAAGCAATATTTGAAGATTATCAAGCAAACCTCAATCTCCATCAAGCTCATTTGGTAGCAGAGTATTTCGATACGGAGTAAATGCGAATTACGGGTTTGATCGAGGAAATACAATCCACCAATTCATTCCATCACTTGATTGGCCGCTTGTTCGACTTCGGTTTGAATTACACAGAATTTTATAAACACGATATCCCCCACTTATAGTCCCTGCGATCAGGTCGCGTCGTTTTCTTTTTAGAAGTGAAAATATTAAAGAAACTTTAAAATTCAAATCACATTTGCGGAATCCTACATGTCGGTTTAGCTTATGGCGTTGATGGCAAGTCACAAGAGGCTTCTAATGCGATTACGTCCCCCAGGATAGTAAGCAACGCTCAAGGACAAGTCAGCTGCCAGACAAGGGGTAGCTATCATTTGAAACTAGTAGACCAACCTTCTAAAATGCGGTGTTTGCGAATGCATTCTGATGATCATCACCATGATTCGTTTCTTGCTTTATGCTTATAGTGCAGAGAACAATGAAAAGTTTTGTTTTTCAAGTTAGTTCCTGAATTGAACTGAAGCTGTTGACAACCAAATCGAGTGTTATTTCCATCCTCCGCAACGAATATATAATAACCCAACGCGAAATATATCCTGTGCCAACTCGATTGCTATGAGATTGTCATTCGAGCACTTATCGCGCACGCCAAAAACAGATTATTTATTTTCTATATCAAATTGTTCACTCCTATTGTCTGGGTGAACTTGGTAACAACATTCATCACTGTCAAAAAGGATTATTGATACTTGTGGTATATTAGAATAATTCATTCGGGCCCCAAGGTTAAAGACGTAACCTTTGTCATACTATCAATTGACAGTCGACTTTCGACAAGTCAGCCGAACTATTTGAACTTTTACTTTATGTTCACTTTCCAAAATTAAATATGACTAGACTACGAGGGAATTAATGCAACTTTGCAACAGAGCCGGTGAGGTTGGCTTTAGTAACTCGAATATCTCCTCTTTGAAGCAAAACCCCTAATAACCACGCAGTCTCTCGACTCGCAATGAAGCATGATGTGGTTATTTCAGCTTTCTGATGTCGGCCTAGAAATAACAGAACCATGTAATCGAAAACGAAAGATAAAACACACGAGTGTATTGATATCAAGAGACTTACTGAAGTCGGCGATGAGGTCGTGACACGGTATCATCCGCGCAATGATTAGTTCTATGAACTTTAAGAGAAGTCACTAGAATTTGATGTCTGAGATGTTTGAGCCAGCTGTAGTGTCAGGCAAAGGCTTCTCATTTTATCAAGTATATTTCTATTACAATAATAGAGAAGGGAATCATGTCGATCTGCTAAGGGGCCGTTTATTTTGTAGTGCGTACGCATAGTATTCCGATTTTTCAAAATAGCACGCACGCGTAGGCTCGATCACGTTATCCCACCTGTTAACGTACGCAAAAAGATCGCCAGTCGATAGTAGTGTATGCATTTCTTTAAATCATTACAGACTAAATTCTCGGTCCAAAAACACATCCCGTGATTAAGAAATAACACACGGTTTATCTTGCTAATCAGTACATTTTGATATACTATATACACTTCAATTGGCGATATTTGCTCTTTTACGATGATAAACATGTGCAGGCATGCAAGTTTTGAATGTTTACACAGTTTTCTAAATTTACAAGCCTGGCCTTGGTAGACTAATTATAGTTTGGCCATTGTTCTATTTTTGGTGTCGTTTTCACCGACATCTATTTCAGTCGTGATGCGAATTTGCCTATCTCACACAGTTTCTTTAAGCAAAGAGTAGGCGATGTCATGTTTGTAGTCGAAGAATTCAACTCAAGTCGACCATTGGCATGATTGAGACATCTCCAATGGGCTCTATTCCGATGATCAATTTGAGTAAGGACGACCGAAGGATATCGGTGTCTACGCAATCGTTATATCAAAACAAAGACCACTCTTTACACATACGTAGTTTTTGAGACATTCAGAGACATTTACGAGCCACCATTTAAAGCCATGTCAATGTATCATCAAATAAGCAATAACAGCTCTCTTTCCCCAGGGGTCGAAAAAAGCGAAACCTCGAGCCTGAAGACGTTTGTAGACTTCGTGGAAAGATATGTCATGATTGTAATTTTTACGGCAGGATTATTTGGAAATGTCACGTCGATCGCGGTCTTCAGAAGGTTGAGGATGGGGGTGGCTATGAGTGCATACCTCTCCAGCTTGGCTGTATCGGACATATGTTGTATATTATTCGTTGGAGTCGTATCTTGGCTTGCGTACGGTCTTCCGGGCATCACCAATGGCGCGATATCTGTCAACTTCTACACCATGTCTCTCACAAGTTGCAAGCTGTCTATGTATTTTTATGTGGTTTTTCAAACAACTTCTGCCTGGATTGTGGCAGTATTCTCCATCGAGAGAGCAGTTGTGGTTTGGTTCCCTCTTAAGCGATCGGACATTACTCAGAATACAAGAAATAAGGTAATCGTGTTTGCGATGTTTGGGTGTGGCATTGCTAGTATCTATAGCGGTGTTATGAGTGGCTTTGTTGCATTTGGTGAAAGTTCGCTATGTTACTACCCAAAGACAGGTATTCAAGCCACAGTATTGGTACTATTTGACAACCTCATCTACTACTTTTTACCCTGCTTCACGGTCATACTAGCGAATGTACTCATTATAATCGGAATCACAAACTCAAACCAATTCAGAAAAGGCTCATCTCAGTCAAAAGAGGTGAAAGATAAGAGAACATTAGTCAACTTATTTCTCGTCTCCGTCATGTTTGTCATTTTCATGACGCCACAGCCCATCATGATCGTTTACATTTTCAATCACCCCGACCTCACCGGCCAGCATGAGTATCTACATACAATAAGTAAATTGCTTGTGCAAATAAGTTACCTAAATTATTGTCTTAACTTCGTCGTTTATGGGTTTGCCCTTCCACTGTATCGAAAAGAACTTGGTAAAATGATGTATTGTTGTTTGTCAAGGTCACAAAAGAGCTGACAAAAAACACGGGAAGCGATGATAGATGAAGAGTCGAAGGGTATTCATGGAGGATCAGTACATCTGTCCACGACTTGTATGTTCTCCGATGTACTTCGTCCATATCGTGGAGGAACTCTGGCGTCATCAAGCGACATATTAGTCTGATAAGAAAACACTTGTGCAAAGACGTAATATAGGGTTATTACAACCTGCTGCTTTTGATGATTTTTTCTATTAACTCATTTCTCTCTGCAAACGAAATCCTTTGTAATGAGCTTGTGATTTTATTTCACAATCCCAAGTTTCATTGGCTCCTTAACACCAGTAAAGCAACAACCAAAATCTGGTGGACGCTCCTGGCAGCCTATTATTCCAGCTTTCAAATACCTAAACGGTAATCCTCTAACTACGGTGCCGATGGTCTTGGATGTTCGTATCATCTTGATCTGAAATTAATGATAAGTGAAAGTTTTTTTGGCAACTTTAAAGAGGAGTGACAGGGAAACATACATAGGCTAACTTAGTCAGCCTCAACAGTCGTTGTTAAGTGGGCCAAGAACATCACGATCAGCTATTTTATTGGTCAGACCTGAATCTAAAACCTGCATGTCCTAAAATGAATTCTCTCCCAGTGAAAATTTACAGCTGAGAGAAATGAATAATTCGATAATTGCTAAGACACATGTGACTATAGTTCGTTTGACAGTCCATGCATGGCCTATATAAATAAACTGTAACTGGACCACTGTCCTACCATTTCAAACTTGTACAAAAATGAACACATCGGATGGCACCTACCGAATAATGGAAGGCAAACCCTGTTCCTCTAAAATCGTAATGGCTTATAGCCATTTCGTCACATCCACCCACGGTTGCATACGGTTGCAAAGATTTGCCGCTCAGCAGAGTAGCGAATGTTGTATCCGACACGTTTACTGTCATTTGCTGAAATGGGAGTGGTCATTGCTACGAACCTTGAAAAATATTGCGTTTAAGATTCGCCACATATACGTAAAGACAACATGCATCCGTATAAAAATGAACGCAGACTCAATACAGGTTGCGTTTGCGTAGCCGGTGATATGCATTTTGAGCGTTTTTCCTCAATGTTTAGGAACGCTGAAAGACATATTGCCACGTTAGTTTTTCTGTTTTCCGGCCCAATTGAAAGGTTATGGTCCCTGTAACTCTTAAAAGTAAAAGAGGACAAGCTTGATCTAAGCTCAATCGACTTCTTTGTTCACTTACATTTATATCAATTCTTATCTTCCTATAGATGGCCACCCCCTCCTTGTTCCAAGTCGGATACTTATTCGGGTTGCCGTTCTTATAGACCACTTCGTTTGTATTTGGATATTTAAAGGTGATATATTCCTTTAGACCAGAACTATTGGTATTCATACAATATAGGACTCTTGCAACAGGGGGATATATATAGATAGGATACTCTCCATTACTAAGTTTGTCTAAATTATGAAAGAGCTTGTATTCGGCACAGCAGTGAGGTTTATCTAAAAAATGACAAAAATATTTTTAAACAGAAAGAGCCAACTGCGACTTCAGATTGTTCGTATTAACTTTTATGCTGCTTAGGTCATATTCTTATTGGCCGTCTTCACTTCGAATCATGCAATGAACAATGACAATATGGCAGGAAGCCCAGCGCTACCTCCCAAATAGAACTCACGACTGTTCCGTCATCCTTAGCCTTCTTCGGTAACAAGTCTAAGAGAACGAACACGGGTAGATGCGAGTGTCCCTCGTCAGCCTTGGATGGCTAGCCATCTCGGAGAAAGAGACTCCAAAATCATAACTAGCCACCGAAGTCGGAAGTGCTCAGTCAATTTAGCGTGGAATAAACATCTTTTCCCTATATAAGCACAAACACAGAATGATTCCAAAGGCAGAAGATGAAGAAGACAAAGAAAAATGACTCACTGTCTATACCCCAAAACCAACATCGCCCACAGCCCTTGCCTGTGATGCTTCACAGCTGTTGCAAAAGCAATTTCGAGCCAGTCTCAAGCGGAAATCGCGGTCTCAAGGCATGAGATACTGATTTTTTATGCAAGCTCGTCATTTTCTGAATGCGTCAGTCTTCCATACCTTTACGCGACTTTTTCCTTGAGTAATGTCTCACGCCTTCGGCCCTTTTATAACTTCCTTTATTTTCACATAGGTCCACCTCACTTTTGGACAACAAACAGTTCCCTCTATGTCGCCGATAATCAAACGATTTGAAGCCACCTTCGATCAGTGATAATGCACCACAACATATCACAGAGACTGCGTAATGTTCTAGGACAGGACCAGATATTGCGTAATCCTTCATCGCCATTGGATAAAATATTGCTGTGAAGTCATATCTGTAACATGCCACTAATTCTGACGTTGTCACAATTATCGAAAGATAAAATAATTTCATCGCTGTGATCTATATTAATAACTAGGTTTCCTTAAGATTGTATATATCACCACTTCCTTCCCATTGCATTTCTGTTTGTCTCTTGACATCTCATGGAATGGTGTAAAGGACGTAAGGATGCAATGGTTCGCTGCTGTCCGTACTCGCCTAAATCAAATGTTGATCACGAGATATAGGACGGCTGCAAGCGACTACAATCCTGCTTTGATAGTGCTGACTCTTACTTCGCCAGGGGTGCACAACCAGCTGGTTCTTGCTTCAGCCAGGTGCCAAGCTCAACAAAATAACAAGCGGACGGGAAGTATTCGTTCGTAGACAATGACAAGTTGCAGAGGTAGGTATCATAACTGACTTAAAGAACCCGTCTTCAAAAAAGTGGCACAAAGTAGTTCGCCTCGCAACCACTAGGGTGCCGGAATCTTACCTATCGTGCACATATAATGATGCACACTGTAGATATATGGCAGATTTACACCATTATATTACCTTACACCAATCACACAACCTAGTCTCTTTAAAACATGCGTGAAACCACAATATAAACATTCAACACCTTTCCTTCCAATTCCAGGTTAATAATTGAAATGAACAAACGGTTCAGTAAAAGTGTCCACATACTCCCACCGACGGATGACGACAAGAGCAAAGTGTTGTGCAGAAGTAGACCCGAATCGAACAACAATAATACACACTATACTCAACATACACCATTCAGCTGGTCTCTCCATTGAACCTGATGTATTTTTGATGAAAAGCATCCCAAATTTCACTCTAATGATGTCATTTCCAGATTTCCAGAGAGAGAAAAGGTTTTGGGTTTCATTTCTGTCGTGTTGACTTCCTCGTCATATCTGTCTATACTGAAGGCGGAGAATGAATACTCACAAAAGTTCAAAATTGACCATCCTATTTTTCAGTTGGACACACGTTTATCAAAATATTTCACGTGACTTCATCTTCGGAATGTTGGGGTCAAGGCCTACCCAACTTCGGTGCACTCTAATACTGGCGTTATCTATTAAGATACGTTGGATATCGCCAGCATTTAGGCATAAACCAAACTTGAGACATTCCCGACCACTAAAGCATTCTGCGGACTGGGCATCGAACCCACGACCTCTGACGAAATGATCAACCCATATCCCTTTAGTCCCAATCAACATCCGTCGGTTGGCAGACTCATTTGAAGACGAGGGATCTTGCGTTGCAGCGATAGAAATCACTCGTTAACGCAGTGTTTAACAAACACCTGCAAATCAGATATCAATATTTTTCGTTGTCTACGCTCACTTTTATAAAGTACGTGAACACGTCGAACCACTTGACGAAAAGCGCAGCATCAGAGCTGATTGCAACTTCCCCGATGGTGCATTACTCGATTGTTCGCTCCGCTATTGTTTAAAATCATGAAGTGCCGCCATTGTTCGATGTCCTTGGTTCTTTGCCGTCTATTGTTCTCTTTATTGACTTGCGCTCGCTTTGGGCTCTATGGAAATGATTGAAATAGACAGAACCAACAGACAACACAACGGACTTTGTTTCCATGTGTCGATAGGTTTTATTAATGCCATTCCCAGGTTGATATTCTATTCCTGTTTAATGAAAAGTAGATAGGTGACATGAGACACTCTGTCCTAATTTACATACTGCCCCTCTAAAGTAGCATGTCAGGGGCTTATGGTAATCTGCAGTAAATTTGTTTCACTCTCAACAACCAAAATTATTTAAACGCAAAAATCCTAAATCCTCCATTATCATGAATATCAGTACAATTTTCAATAAGTAATCATGGCATTAAGTTTTCCACATTAAACATTTGATAGTCGTAAAATACACGAAAGAATAATTAAATACCTCCAGCAAGGAATGTTCTGAAGGCGCGGCCCCACATGTTCCTCTCTACAATGTTTAACAAACTTTTGTTAGGCATTTTCATCCTTTCCTTCTCAGTCAAAGGTAAGATATTGGTGTAACTACCTCAGTCCCATGTGCGAGTCTCTCGTTTAGAATGGAAGCTGTGTCTACCTCAACCCTCTATCTAATGGTGTACCCGCTACCCGTCACGGAGGAGACGTTAACGATAAGTACTGAATGATTTTTTTGCTGTTGCAGATGTAAAGTCTGATGAACTAGCGTGTTTTACCACTGGATCACAGTCAGCTACCAAATGTGAGGCAGCCATCCGATATCCCGTCTGCATTGTAAGTACAGCCCCAGGTACTACGATTGTGAGTACAGCCACAAGTACTACGATTGTAAGTACAGCCACCTGTACTAGGTGTCTGCCGACAAAAGCGTAACGGACCGGCAATGACAGGGTTCGTCGTGTGTATCCTACACATCCAAGGACCACCACTCTACAACAGCCAAAACCACTGTATCCCAAAACATGATTATACATCGATAAATTCCAGTGTCCAGTTGACGGACCTGTGCTGGGTCGTTCAATGCCATGTTACCTTAACGGTGTCGTTGAGTCTTGACGTGAAAAATCCAAATTGGATTAACTGAAAGAGATTGTCTTTAAGGATACTTAACCTAACTGGGATAACGTGAATTTTGACCTAATTTTTTTGGTTTCAGAAAAAGCTCGAAGACGGGAAGGTGGTAAAGTTTTGCAAGGCGGTCGGTTACTGTTATAATCAAAGTAACTGTTGGGAGTGTAGGAACACGGGCTGCAATGGGGCACACGCCGCGGGAAGGCTGGCTGTTTGGATTGTAACATCAGGTGTCACCATAGTTCACATTCTTAAATACCAGTAAGATGTCTATGATAAAAACTGTATGCATACGGCCCTACTTAACCTAACTGGGTTTAATGTTAATGACGTATTTAGGTATATCGCAAATCTTTCAGTTTTAAGATATTTCTGACCTACCTTCGGGGCCAGATGTGGTTTTTACTACGTCATTTGCAAGAAATGCTATAGCGACTCTCTTTTTAGAGAAACAATAAGTTAACTAGCTTGCTGCATGCCTGTCGACCTAGCGTATAACGAATACCTTACGGTATAGAGATACCAATAATTTCATTTTCATGTGCAAGGGTTCTAATTTCGAATTTCCTCAGGTACAGTACAATGTATGACGAAAATGCCTGATGTCACTAATAGCACTTCACATGTTCTCGGAGCAATGTTTCAATTAGCGCGGCTCATTGTATGTGACATGACAGCAAACCTCTGATTACGGAAGGTAATGACAATGAATAAATTTAAGACAAGATATTAAAGATAGTGATTCCTGTGATGGTCAGAGAGCGACTATAGAAATATTTTCCATAGTGTGGTCGTGATCAAACAGCCTGTTTCAAGGACATCGTTGTGACACAGCATAAGAACCTTACTTCTACGAACCTGACCTCTGGCAGAAGATTTGGGTCTAATAGAAAACGCATTAAAAAGCGATTGGTGATATCGCCTCATACTCAATCAATCAAAAGAAAATTATGTAGATTAGGTTTACCAAAGGTATGGCAGTCCCCAATCATCAGTTCATTGCGGCAGCCTTAAAAGCTTTTCATTGTTTAGCGTATTTTAGATATATGAGATTCTTTGAATTTGAACATGCAGGATGATAGATAAAAATCTGATTGAAAAAAAAATGGGTCAAGGGGTTCATCTCAGCTTTCTCCTTAATGGTGGTTAGGCATGCTATCTCGTTATAATCAAAGATAGTAATAAAAGTATAATACGACACCAATCTTAGTTTATATTATTTGGATCATGACGTGCTACTGACGTTTTCTTCGACAGAGATCAGGCTGTACCGCAGACCCCATGATCGACAACACCCTAGATCGGCCTATCACCAATGAGGATTCCATCACAGCTTAATACTGGAGCTTGCTTCTAATCGTCGATCTCCAATTTATCATTACGTGTAAATAATTGGACAACTCATACGACCGCTGATCGGTTCCCCTAATGACCATTGCAAGTTCTGAAGCCCCTTATACCTATTTATTATGGTACCTTCAGAGACCAGGTGGTGGTACCCCGCAGCTCAATAACTCTCACAGTCCAACAACCATAATTTATCAATGCACAATTCTCATTTTCTAGTCCAGACTGGAAACAATGTCACCAGGAGTTGACTGACACTCATCTAGAATTGTAGAATAAAACCTGGACACATGCACACTGATTGATCCGCCATACTATAGGGCAGTACAGACTGATATTGGATCACTAACTGTCGTCTCGAAGTCGGATTATCTCCAATTTCCTGATTGAACATTCCCCTTATCACCTGAACGTTCTGTTGACTCGTTGGCCGCGCTGGCTTTTCTGCTGGTGCTAAAACTATTTTTTCTGATTTTGTTTTATTTTGTTAAATATTTTGCCATGTTTTGTCAGATGTGGTTCGCTCAGTGAATTGTCTGCGATCGTCATAAGTGTTCAGTTGAAGCGTAGTATCGTTACATCTTAGTATATCATCATCTTACATTACTTATTAATCCCACACTTAGATCAACTCGGGTTGATAAACATGGATTATTAATCTTTCTATCAATATCCATTGCTCGAGTAACATTATACCCAGCCAGTCACTAGATGTTTCCGAGTTTCACTAACATGTCCGCCGAGACGCGAATTCAATTGTGGTGGATATGTCCTACAGTCTTACAAGTTCTCATCTGTTTTCCTGAGAGTATAGTCGCAAATTCGATCAGAGTTTGGTGCTAAATTCATAGACGTACTTAAGACCCCGAGATCAATAAAGTCCCTACTTAAAGACCATAGATGGAGTAACTTAACAGGAGCATCTGGAGTGTTACAATTGCCACTTTAAACCACCCTTCGTCCTTTCAGCTGTACGACCTGAGAATCAAGCCCGATGAAAATCACATTGATTTTTTTTCTTTCAGTATCACATGAATCGAATCCAGTGAGGTTTACAGTGGAACCCCGGTGACGGCGACCATCCCGGTAACGCGACCACCCCGCTATGACGACCAAGAATCACCGGTCCCCGGTTCGTGTATTGAATGTAACTAACAGCATGTGAGCATGTGAGCATGTTCTCAGCAGCTTGTAAGCCTATGTCAAATAATTGAACAAGCCGAATGTTTAACTTATAAAATGAAGCCGGTTTGCCGTCTTCTAAACGGCGGTTTAAAAGTTGTAGTCTAAAAAATGCTGTAACTTTGCATGTTCATAAATGAAATGCACCAACGATAGATAATAAGACTAGCACTACGTCTATGGACATCCAAATAGAAGATGAATTACACTTCAACCACAACAGACGTTAATCTGAATTAACGAGGTGGAAACCAAATTCCGTCTTTAGTCGGACGCCAAACCGTGGAATCGTTATCTTTTGCATAATTCAATTAGCATATTGACAGGCGAGGTAAATTTGTCACCGCTTCTTGGAGATCCTGATTAATCATTTGTGAGACAAGTAGAAAGAGCGTTATTCTGTTCACCCTGGAGTTCCGGAATGTATTTTGAGATCAGGCACTCAAAATCACCCGAGGAAACAGAAAAATCAAGAGTCCACACAACAATGAGTTAGAAACGCAAACTCCTGTTGGCCGCCAACAGTCGAGAGGTCAGCGACTCTACGAACATGAAGAACTGAGTTGTTACCTTTTATGCACTCGATCTTGGTATCCTTTTATATGCATCGTTGGTACATCACAGCGAGTCATCCAATGATACTCAGCTGTGTGAATTTCACACAAAACACTGCAAGTACTGGCTTTTTCCATTGATAAAACATGTTTCATTCAACAGTCTGGCTCGTCTTCACGTCCAATGACAATTTGCCAAGGGGATATACACTTACATCTACGCGTATCCTTTGATATGATAACAAAAAACCGATTAACTATTTCATCCTTTGGCAGTTCACCCAAATCCTTTCACCAGCCATTGTTGAAATGACAAGCAAGGATCTTCTTTCTAACGCCAGTATCGACTGAAACAAGACTGGGAAAGGGAACACAAAGAATGTCTGTAAAGAGGCTGTTTCTATAATCCCCCGAAGAGGAGGGGTACAAAGTTGAGGACATTAAGGAGGTACAAGGATATGAAGAGGCATGCCCATTGGCTTGAATTATACTTTTTTTTCCTAAGCAATACATTGCAAACAGCCATCAGATGCCCGGAAAACACATATATTTTCTAATTTTGTCAGGCGCATACAAATTAATCAGAGGGATATGGTATTGTAGTAGGTGTCTTTTCAAATGGGATTGTTTGGATAAACAGTCAAGTTTTTACATCCACATGTCTTCATTGTCTATTTCTACTTTAGGAATGGACTTGACAGCAAGGTACCATATCAAGAGCACGATAAACATTGTCGCTGGAATCACCAAGAGACGCAACTTTTTTCTTCGTAGAGAGTATTGTCCAATATCCATCTTTCCAAACACTTGCTCGACAATTGGCGTCTTATTTGTCACTCAGAGAGGATACCGGAACTCTGTCACGTCCGCGGGCCTAACTTATGCTCGTCAGCTTCCTCCTTGCCTGTCACCCGTACCTAAATATGGGGATCTGCCTTTGGCATAGTTAGAATGGTTCACCAATCCTGCAAGTAATAGAGATGTGCCTGAAACTTCAACACGTAAAGGGCAGATCAAGATCACCATGGACTGGTTAGTAACACATACTATATGATTCTATCTTCGCTGATACCGGTAGATTTCAAAGATTCCTGAGAGCAAAAATTGACGATCAAGGATTCAATCTCCACCAATCTTAAGTTAAGCACGTCAAGACACCTAGAAAAATGCAGTAGCTTCCGTAGCCCTACCTGTTTTCAGCCGCTTTAGCTGTATCTATTTAGATGGTTGACAATCCGGTACATGTACTGCGAGAATTCGGCATTGCAGAAACGTGACTGTGTACTTGAGTTTGTTTAGCAAAGTATCGGTAATAGATTTGTAATGGTTTGGAAATCTTCGTAAAGAGTGACCTAGTTTATCGTTATTGTGACCAGGCTGCCTTTACAATCCAAATGAAGACCGGGCAATGAGAAGTGTGCAACCAACAGAGCATATCAGGTCAGGGGATATTATTATTCATAGCCCCATATCGCAGAGGTTACACTATATCGAGATATTTACCGCTATCATTCGGAAAGGATTAAAATCACCATTTTTTCAAAAACAGACATCATGAAATATTTCCTAAGTTTATTTTGCAAATTTGTTTCTAACCTGATTTCTCACTCCATGATGTGATATTTTCCTATTTCTTACTAATCACGCTAGTTCCCTGTATAAAAATCAAGTAATAAAACGCTGCCATCTTGAGGCTTCCGAAACGAGTTTTCACCAAAGCAATTACCGATCATCGCTATATTTTTGTTGCAGAAGCAGAATGAAAAACTCAACGCGGTGAATGCCAGCGGTGCACTCGTCTACCAGTCACGGCCAAGGTTGTGCACGTGGATTACCTCAGCATCAAAGCGAGAATTCCGCGAGATCCGCTCGAGTGTGTTCACATGCTTCGAGCAAAAATTTTAAAAAATAAAAGTTTCGAGCATTTTTATGGTATTTGCAACACAAACACCGAATGGTCAACGCCGCTGATGGTCGTTGCCCGCAGCAGATATTTTTACTGGTAGCAGCAGAAGCAGCTGCCCAAATGTATTTCAATCGTCACACTGGTGACTGCAGCAGCAGTGTTCATACCGAAGAAGAACAAGAAGAACGAGACGAAGAACAATGTTACTTTACGTCCGTCAACAGACACCCCTAGGAGCCGATGGAATGGATCCATAATTTACTACAACAGCAGTAGCACCATGTATGTATTAGTTTTGTAGACGACTCCAAATTATGGGGGTCAATCATATGCATGGAAAAAACTTTCAAGACTAGCCTTTAAATATTTGAACCCCGGCCTCATTACCCCAGTGATCAATGCGACACTGGCACCACATCGATTTCACCGCTTCTGTCAAGCAGAGGAGATCAGGAAGGGAAATACATCGCACCACCTGACGAGAAAATCTCATGAACGAATCTGCGACGAAGTTTACCATTCATTAGTTTGACGAGCCATTAGTCATTGGAGTCTGTCTCCAATGCAAGCAAGTGAATCGTCTCTTGATGTTCTTTAGATACGCATAACTCAAATTGATGGCTATTTGTATTCCATTTTCGAACCATTTATTTTCTCTTAACTCTTTAATGTATCGAATGTGTCGAATAGACTTCTGTTAACGTTGCAACAGAGGTCACTTGAATAGAAAATACCAGGAATATTTGTCAGTATTGGTCATTATTGACCTGGAACAGAATGTCCTAAGAGTATCATTGGGTCCAAATTGCTTTCTCCTTCCCACTATCACCAGGGTAATCGGAACGAATGTCACTTATCCCATGTCACATACATCAAGACAGGCCAGAAGTATTATGGTTGGAAGTGAGACTGAACACGAATGGCCAGATCTAGTCACCCAAAATGCCTCACCGCCGTCAGCAAATCGACAGACAGTTGGTCAGATGCGGATATCACGACACCCTGTGTCCTTAAGGTAGGCGTACAGACCGAACAAAAAATGTGTACATCGATACACGCAGAGGTGTATGAAGAATATTCAAATAGTTTGCCGATAGTGTCAGTCACATCTCGAAAGCGATAGCGCCATTCAACCTTCTAGTTAAAAGTGAAACTTGGCATTACTTCCCTATTTTACATTCTCATCACATATCACTTAATGGTTGATGTAATCTTTGATTGGCGCTGTACAGAGACACATATCGTCACTGACAAGGTCCCCACATGATGGATGACTGGCGAGACGTGAATCCCAGACAGGCGCAGCTCCCATCATTCACCTCTTAATGCTCATCCGCCCTCAAGGCCAGACAGAGCACCGACACAACGCGACTCTCACTCAAATCAACAGCGCTTGATCGAGTGTCCTTAAAAGTTCTTTGTAAAGCACCTGATATTATCTAGGAGTAGATATGATGTTGATCTTAGTTGACACTAAGCCCACAATTCAATTTTCAAGAACGTTCGTGCGACGAATTTAAAGAAAATACTGTAAATATTATTATTGATAGTAATCTTTCTATCTATCAACCTTCAGACTCGGTCTGGTGTAAAATGATATTTGCGTGACCAAATCATAAGTTGTAAAGGTTTTCTAAATTTTATCGTGACTTGTTACTTGAATATGAATATTACATACCGTAATATGTGGTTATTATCTAGCGTAGATGGTTTCCTGGTGGCTTAGAAAAAAAAATAGCAAGGAAGTGCGTGTGACCGTAGGATTCATTTTTGAAGTCTTTTATGATAGCTTACAAAACAGAATAAACCAGGCCAAGAAGGTCATGCAATGGTACCGAGTCAGAATTTACAAGACATGCGATTTATTGGCCGTGAAACAATGCCGATAGATCGGCTAGCCACGGGAATGAGTTGGAAAGAAAAAGAACCAGTGTCCTTACTCCGGATGTTGTGGTCCCACCCTCGTTCTCCTCCCCCTAGTACTGGTTAACAGGACGACGGAATTGGGACAACTTTGGGAGAGTCTTTCGCCGAAATTATTGTATCTGCATAGTTCACCAGCATCATGTCTGGAAGAGTGAATGTTTAGGGCAGGTCAAGTGATGGACGTGACGTGGTTTTGAAGAAGAACCAAGCCTTTATAGGAGACACCATATTCGAAACTATTCATTCTATAAATATAAGAGACTCCGTCTCACTTGTGCGATCATGAGCTCGTAATCTCTGATCGATCCTCGAATATGAAAATGATGGAAGTCGCCATCTCGTAACCTAGCGACGAATCACAGCTGCACATGACTGTCTGTGGATGATGTCAGATGGAAAGATTTTGGCATTGAATATTATTTGATCTGGGGCCAACGGCAAGGACACTTCCTGTCACTTCCTATCTTAGCCGTTGGCCTCTTGGATGTTGATTTGGTTGAGTTTATATCAGACCTACCAGCAATAATGTTGATATGTCATAAAGTACTACGTACTTATAGTAATGGAAGAAGGTTCCCCGGTGGTAACGTCCTTTTATTTGGGCTCCGGTTTGCTAACTGTGTGCTGTTTGACTTACATATAAGAACACTATTGCAACCCATTCCCCCCTTGAACATTGCATGAGGGTTCCCCGTTAATCGTATACCAACGGTAAGGAGTCTAAGAAGCTATAGCCGAGATCTGAGACATGGGAGCCACGCGTGTTCTTGTCATCGTCATGAACAACATATCATCCTCGTCCATATAGAATAACGCATACACGCGTGTGACGAACAAGCACAATATTATGACCGTCGCATTTAACACAAGTGACGAGGCTAACAAAAGGATCTTGTGCTGGGCTGTCATGGCGGCAAAATATGTTGGCATGAATGCAATCCAAATGAAAACAGTCGAACAGACGGAGAGAAATATACACTTGGACTCGTTGAAGTTTTCTGGTAGTTTCCTCGTCTTATAGCCGAAGAAAGCAGCCACCAAAACGACCAACAGGTTGTAACAGAGGGGGATGATCAATGCGTAGAATGGCAGGTCACATGTCAGTTCCACTCTCTTCTCTATCATGATTGGCTGACGCAACGTAGGGGTGGGAGGTAAGACAGCCGCTGTAACAATTGAAATGGTTACCTGAAAACAGAGTAAATTAGAGTGAATGTGATAAGAGTGAATGTGATGAAATATGATGAAATACGATATTCGCAAGAATTCATCTTACTCGATTTTATTAATGCTTGATATGTTTTATATATATTGTTCTAGCAGTTCAACATTAGTGAATTACCGGCTTTGTCTGAATTCTCTTGCAACGCCCCCTTCCATCACAAACTGCATTGCACAGACAGTGTCATCTGAGGCTTAGATGAAAAGAAGGTTACTAAGTATCATTAGAAAAATCAATTGCTTCTCCAGATATGACTTTTTGTCACGATTCCGGTGTAAATCTGCCAGATATAAAATCATCGGAGGGTAATTCATCATCGTAAAACAACTCGCATGAGCCTCTGATTACAAAAAACAGAGAAACTATTGACGTCAACCTGAAGCCACATAATTTTTTCCTCTTTTGCAAATAATCCCGATAACAGACTGATTATATCTTTTAGCTGTTGGTAATTTTCGGTTTCAAACTACAATTACCATGTTTCATGAAAAGAAGGTTTCAAAAAGCAAGCGGGATTTCTGTATTTCACCTGTGATTTTGAAGCAAAAACATAATATTTGGGGTGAGGATACGACCACACCCAAATTGATGCCAATTCTTTTCAACTTGGTCGATGAAAGGAATAGATCAATCAACTTTTATGTTTTTTCCCTTCATTGCGCAGCATTTATTTATCTGTTGGTGTCAGTTTACAGATCAAATCGATAAGCATACACTACAACACAGGTAAAACATGAGCGATTAGGAAAACTAAAGATTTTAGCCCATGTCAAATTACATGATATCATCGAGACTGTCATCAGATTCTGATGTAGGATAATTGCATGTTGATATGGACCGATGAAAATAGAATATGCTGACTCTGCAAATTGTTCAATATGTCTACTTGCAACCCAAAACGATTTTTTGTGAATTATACAAGGTGTAATGGTATCAAACCCAGATTATGTGTGTGTTGATATCAGCATAATGGCAGAGGTTAGAGGTATTGATTGAAAATGATTCACATGTTTTATATTTCCAACAAAAAATATAAGCAATTGTATGCATACTGCTTTTGGTGGGAGACAAATAAATAATAAGTTAATTGCTGACACCTAATATGAACTTGCAATTACCCCGATGGTCTGTAACATCTCAGTTCAATTCATTCTTTTGAATAGTGTGTAACCTAATATGTTTATCCACAAAACGATAACTTCAACCCTTAATCACACATATCGAGGTTCTTCAATTTTTGCGATAACCTTAATTATAAGTTGCTATCTTACCATGTCGATTTATTTTTCTGTAATTATGCAATAACCTATCACTAATTGCATGTGTTAGCGTGTACCATAAGGTTATTACAAACCGAGAATTCATGATAAATAACAAAGTGAATCATCAAATAACAAAGATCGACAAAATAGAACATGTTTTCCTGTTAGGGTTATATCTAGTGATTATCATCTCAATATCACTCAAACTCCGCTGATGTCTAACTATTGATTTGATGGACTGGAAAGAGGAAATCGAGAACTTTGTATTTGAGATGGCGTTAATAGTTTAGACGAATAAAGCGATTATTCCAAATGGCAACACAGCCACGGGATGTTTTGGTTGCATGTGAAAAGATGAGACGCAATCATGCCCGCACTCAAAGTATTTTTTTCCAGAAGAACAGGAAAACACTTTTGTGTTCCTTTTTCAAGCAATTATGTAACAGCATCAGGTTTCAAACCGAACATTCGAAATGTGTTAAAAATAAATATACTAAAATGAATATACCAGTAGATAAAACCTCTAGGTCCAGTTTTGATTAAAATAAGTTAGACCTAGCCTCACTCACGGTAAACAAAGCCCGTTATGTGCCTAAATTCTCATTGTTCTACTGTCTTATCAAAGGGTTATTAGGGCAAATCTTGAAAACATCGACCCTCACGAACAACTGTCGTGGGGGTCGATGGGCCTAAATCAGAAAGGAGCAATTAACATAATGTCCTATATCAGTTGTAACGAACCTACGAATCTTACCTGGATGCTGATAATGATGAAGGAGAAGACAAGTTGTGCCTTGCCTCCGATAAGGTTGGGCCTCTTGTTGCCTTGTTTCCCTGCCGTGAAAATGCGGTAGATCCGGTTGCTTTTAACCAAAATGGGTGCGTAGATGAGAATAAAGCTCCAGCTAAATGTCTGTCTCTGGATGCTACATACAACTGAACATGGGTTGGACAGGACTAGGTATACGGTTATGTAGGATAATACGACACCAGAGAGGATGACACAACTAAGGGACAAACTTGATGCCTTGATGATGCGGTCGTTTCGGTGCACTATATACAAGGTCCCGATCACAATGACCAGGAGTAAACCTATGGTAGCAAAACACATGAACACAATTGTTGTGATCGCTGCCCAGCCTGGGACCATTGGCTGGATTTCATCGCACGTGTTGTTTATGCTATTCGGCCATGTTGTTTCATTACACACGTCACACGCCGACCCGTTTATCGTGACGAACTCGTTGGATCTGCATTTTTTACAAACCCAGCAACACGGCGAATCTGAAAGCAAGCGAAAGTATCCCGGGTCGCATGGCTTGCTACAGACTGACTCAGGTATCCCATGATTATCCAACATGTATCTCGTTGTCCACGTCACATTTGTAGTGAAGCTGAGAGATGAGGTCAACGCAACCCAAACTCCAACTTTGACCTTTTCAAATCCCGTTCCTTTGCGAATTTGCTGCAGCACTTCATACTGGCCCATTCCGTCGCCATCTTTGTTTATTTTCATATTCTCCAAATATCCATTGAAAGTTGTTTTGTAAACGTATTCATTCACTAGCGATCCGTTCACGCAGTCTTTTAGGAGCGATTTGTCCGTAAGAGCATTAGGACAATTTTCATTGATTAGATTTCGGATGGAGTAACCGAACATGCGAACGATATCAATAAAGCCACCAAGATATGTCGGTCCATTCGATTGAACCAAAGATTCGTTCAGATGATCATAGCAATTTTTCGCCTGTGTGTTGTTTGCACCTTTGACTACCCAGTCGCATTGGAATGTATCAGCAACGTATGCTCTCAACAGAGTGTCATTTTGGGAGAAACCTGTAATATTATTCGCAGAACAGCTTTTCAAATAATTAAAGTAATCCTTGGGTACGCCGTAGTGTAACTTGAAAAAGAATGATCCGACCCGCATCTCATGAAAGTCTGGGTCATTTCCACTGTAGGAATCACTGAATATGAACAGGAAATGTCCAGCTCCCACTGTTTGGTTGAGCAAGCCGAGAGCCCCGTCTATGATATCGTCAGACAAAACAAAACTCACAACAACCCTTGCCCGGAGATTTTCAAGCAGGCCACGGCTCAATTCCGCTATAGTTTCACGATTATCTTTCTCGGTGCCATGCGAAATTGCCAAGCTGAAAGCAATACAAATATTCCTCTCCTTTGCCAAGTTCTGTATGTTTTCATATGCATGCAGACCATAACTGTCTTGTTGGTAGATTACAGATATGTAATTCCAGCCAAATTCGGAGACAATGTCCATTACTGCGACCGACTGGAAGGCATCAGAGGGGATGAGCCTAAAGTAGTACGGGTACGCCGCCTTGTCGCTTAGTTCATCACTTGTAGCCCATGGTCCTGACTGAGGTATGTGGTAGTGCCGTGCAACCTGTGCGATGGTTGTTGCATGTCGGCTACCCGTACCAATGATCAAACCAATAACAGGCCTGTCTGCCCTTTTGAAGACATCCAAGAGTTCAATGATTCTCATGTCGGCTATCCCGCTATCGCCACATAGATCTGCAGCTGTGATCCCAATAGAAACATTTGAAAGTATTCCTTCACTACGTAAGTGTTCTGTCCCGTAATACAAAGCATGGATGACCGGAAACTGCCACGATTTTAAGTTCCCGTTACAGAAGACGCCATTGCTGCTGTCCCGTATGGATGCTAAGAGAATGAGGTTTAGGTCGCCAGGACTGCTGTAGGTGTAGGAAGGAGGTAAGACGCTGCCAAACATGCTCCCTTTGACCACTGACATGGTGAGAAGGCCAGTGAAAGTGACAAACGTGAACACACCGTGAGAGGAATGCATCATATCATGCAGGATGGATAAAACCTAACACGAAATCCTTAATGCCAGGCAGTACACCGAAAACAACGCTACACGAAAGAATTATGAAATGTCCGAGGACTGTATTGTCATAATTTTGTTGCTAGTAAGGCAGATGTTACGAGATGATACGAGATGATACACAAACAGAGGTACGCCCAGAGCGTGTGGTTCTTTTGATAGATCCATGATTAAATGCGAGTAAGCTGGAGAAATCAAAGAAATAGATCCGAGAATAATTTCCCGTTTTAGAAGAAGTTTTCTTATGCGTATCATGCATATTTCAAGGAAAGTGCTGCTACAACGTTGGAACTGTTGTGTTAATGCACAAAATCCATTTCCTATCAAAAAAAGTTAGAAAATTCCAAGGTATTGCTGTCGTTTAAATGTCAGGCGACGAATTCAAATAACAATAGAATGACGAGAGCTGCTTTGAAATTCTGATCCTCAATGAATTCCATTATCGTTGGTTTGGACTTCATAGCCGAGATAGTCAATTTGCTGCCGACACGCCCATAATCAATCGCTGTTTCAACTGCTCTGCCTGGATAATTCGTCACTTTCATTTCCGACGTAATACCTCAGTGAAAGTTTTTTTTCAAGAAAAATAAATCCACGCGAGCCCACTAAAGATACGCTGTACTTGTTTAATCCATGGAAATGACATTTGCTTCCAATACTTTATCGTATGATATCCTTGATGGTATCACTGTCATCAAAGAAGCGCTCTTCTGCGGAATATTTCATCGCAATATACAAACCCCGCAGACTCCCCGTAAACCGCATCATACCGCGGCAATTCACAGAGCAGCAGAACAGTCCCTTCCAATTACAAATGCAGTGAGTGGAAGAGTCCTTTCTTATTGTCGTTATCACCTGATATCATCCGATAAACAGTTGTGCCTTTGTCTCGTCTTTCGCAGTTATTTGCCTGAAACTATCGAAAGTAGGTTATACTCATCTCCATCTTATACGAAACACGATGCAGTCGACTGTGGCCGGGCAATGTTTCACGGAACAGTGCCTTTTCAATCCATTGCGCTCGATCAACACAACCAATCAAATCCTCCCTACCATCTCATTGCGCCATTGTTGCAGAATGACTCTACAGTGCTCCTTTGCGACAGCTGAGGCAGTGCCGTACTAATTGCATCTCCTCATCCAATATCGTACAGCAATCAGAGTGACGATGCTGACAGTGTCGACTGATGAGCTGATTACGTAGCCCGGCTCACGGTCCATAGATGTCAATGTAATTTTCTCTTGGTCGTTATCCAGAAGCACATCAGACCGAATTTGGCCACGAACCTATATACATGTACAATAAATGTTTAGCTAGGTGCATGCTGTTGCCAATTACCTGAGATACTAGAGAGTCATTATCGATTGAAGAACACTTATTATTACTGGATTTTTTCCCCTTATCACAGAGACGAAAGACGCACTGGACGGCGTGTTGCGCCAATTCGTTTGTTGGGTTAATAATGACGCAGAAGTGTCCAGAATAAACAAGCGATCAAAAGTAACACGACCTCCTTTACTGAAAGCGGGACCGGGAGATTAAAGGCCACGATCAATCGGGAGAACGGAGATGGTGGATACTATATTCTTTGATTTCATGCGAAGTAAATGTAGTCTGGCTCGAGGCTACTCATTGGTGGAACTCTTTTTACGGAAATAACCTAATGGGAATAAATAAACATCTAGATGTATGTACTTTTGAAAACTCTTACAAAAGGATGGTTTTTGAGCTTTGGAAAAGAAATTGGGTTCTTTGGCATAAAACAAGGATACTTATGACGCGGAAATTAATCATGAGCTTACTTTTGCAAGTCTTTGCAACATCCTGTCCGTCCGCATCGTCTCATAAGTTGTGTACTTTGTGAAAAACTGCTGATGGGTTTTTGAGATTTGAGGTTTTCAGGTCACGGAAAAACATTAAGGGATGCAACTTTGTGTTTGCCGAACAATTATAGGTTTTTCAAAAACTCAAAAACCTTTCTTGTGATACAAGTAAATCGTCATAAGATTAGCGTGAATTTGCTGGTTGACTAGAAACACCTTGCCTTCTTCTCATGTTCTAGCCATATTGATAATTATGGATCAAAAGCTACGTGACATAATCGATATGCATTTCATTAGTCATGCGAGAACTAGCACTTCACTGTCTCTCATCTATTGGAAAGCTACTCTTACAAGGATCAGGTACTCAAGTGACCACCTCGGATGACTATACACATTGAATAGAGATCATGATTCTCGACTGTGTCCGAGTTCAATAAACGAGATCGTATTTTAAGTAATAATAGGCATTTTATATCACCACGACTGTGATATCACTAATCGTGCCATAAGGTCAGGAAAAGTAAAAACAATGTGTGTCTCCAGCTTGTGAATATATGTCAAACTGATGACCGTGTCCAGATTGTTAATTTCCCATGAGTGACTCCCTGCCTTCTACCAGCTCTGAAAACATTGATTTTGGATAAAGTTAACGTCATTAAGAAGGAAACCGGAGTCGGAAGGCGTCCCTCTTTCGGTCACATAAGGAAGCAGTAGGACTGTGAACCAAACCAGCCACCCGAGTGATAATACAGGTTCGGTTCATTTCTTCTCCTGAAGCAGAAAACTTTCACGAGAATTCAGCTTGGTTTATCCTAATGACAATACTGTAAATTATCTTTCCGGAAATTGCAGGAAACATTCTCCTTTGACCAACAAAAAGTCTAAATGACGACAATCTCACTACTCTGTGTCCATTTGCCTCAATTTGTCCGAATTACCAAGCAATTTGATTTGGCGTAACTCCAATTATGAGGTTATAAACGCTCACTTTATCACCATGCCAGCCATGGTATCAACCTTCTGTGCATACGATCAATCCTTAAAGCGACCTTTATTTTTTCAAAAGCTTTGGCCTGATAACAGCGACTACAGGTTCAATGTTATTTCATACAAACTTGCGTTTACCATCACCATGCCCCGAGTATCATTCGTATGAGCATTGAAACATATTTGAGGGTATTACACGATCATAACTAATTTGATGCTGTCATTGAACGCTAAAAAAGGACAGAAACTTGTAAGTTCAGTGAACACCTTTGATCAGAGTACGTATTAAGGATATTTTTATTTGGGCAACATTGTTGCTGGCTGGTTGATAAGATGCGCTGATGGCCCCTTCAAAAACGTGCGACAGATTCTCCTGTAAGTAGGCATACATTCCGTCTCAGGTAAATACGATTTGGGACATAGGATAACGACACGTATCGTACCAATGACGCATTGGGCATTACTTCAAGATGCTGCTAACATGGACACAGAGTCCACAGGGCAAGTACGTGTACCACCAGTACAAGTTGCCTTTTTTTCATGCAACGTTACAAACACGCAGACAAAAAAATAATCAAAAGTCATCTGCTAATACTGATTTTGTTGCCAAAAGCCAAGGGAAGGCACCAATTAGGTCACTATGCCAACAAATCACATTTTTGTCAAATTGACTCGCGAGTTCATCTCCTTTGCCACGCGCTTTGCTCATTACATACCTCTGAAGAAGAATAAAGTCGTAATAACTACTAACATTATGATACAAATCAACCTGACCTGTACTCAATGCACGAATAAATATTTAATACATTATTACAGATAGATACAAAAACAAACTTATGAATTGTCGTATTTACAAAATATAATAAAACGTGGTGACCTACACACAATATTCCCACGCTCTCACTTCATTAACAATGCATGTAACAAGCGAGGAACTTTCTGCAGACTTTTAAGAGAGAAGTTATTTTACCAAAAGCAGAAAGTTTCTAACTTGTATCTTTCTGCTTGTGACAAAACAACCTATATCAGTCTTAAAAACCAAGCTAATTATGAGTCACTTCAGGTCGATGCAGATCCTCGCCGTTTTCTAACGTCTAATTGTACACGAATAAATTGCTATATTGTGCAATAATTAAAACCGTTTGAAAGCTATACATGGTAAAACATAGCTACATCATGAAGCTTCATGGCTATCAAGAGCAAGATAGTCATACCCATATCGTATCATCTATTCAGCTAATAGGCCGCGAGCAAAATCCAACTCTATATTACTATAGGCCTATGCTTACTTGTAATAACAATATAAGACGGTAGTCAAAAGTCGGAAGGAAATATGTCCTGAGATTAAAACACCACACGTCGCATGATTGGTCAATGTAACTTAAACATGTTACAGGCATCCTGGTTGGCAGAGCAATTGCAGTACAAGTACAATATCTGTTGTCGAACTAACCAATCCCTCTATCTCACAACCAGTTCATGATTTTAGGAGTCCTCGCCCATATTACGACACAACCCGAGTTCCTATAGTTGCTGCCTGTATACTTTGAGTTATGGTCTTATCATGGCACAGTTACCCCACATCATTCGCAGAAGTAAAATGCTCAGATAGATATGAGGCATCAACAATTTTCTACCCAATTCTGTCTGACAACAAAATCTAACCTGTGCCGTTAATCTTAATCACGTTAAGATATCAGAACAGCCACGCATAAATTTTTAAAGAAGGGTGCTTTTGTTTCTTTTAAGCGGAGAAATATCCTTACCATTATCTTTATGTTTTCGCAACCCATCCCAGTTAGAAACGTGCAAGTCAGTTTTGCCTGTACCCAAAAGTAACAAAATTCATAAGCCCATTATTCTGCATCATTCGCATCCAGTCTGCAGAATTGTTTCAGCGATTGTTTGCCAAAAGCATGACAGTGAGCACAACTACGACAATAATTGGTGTTTTTGTCACTTCCAGCTTCGTCCCTGACTGAGATGCCGTGCGTACACTGCCAGCTATCGGTTCATAACACCGGATGGCACCGTTCTTACAAACCGGTAGAGACCTACAAGTTTTGTTGACTCCGTAAGTCCAGGCTTGAATCTCACAGTCAAACAGAACATCTTCGGTGAAGCACGTACGGTTACACTGAATTCGTCCCTTTTCCATGAACACATTTATAGGGTCATTTCTATACTGTTGCGGGTTCGAGCACCTGCCGTTTATTTTGACTCTATCACCAGCTTTGAATAATACTGCATGAAGATTGCAATCGCAGGTAAACGGATTTTCCTTGACGTTCACATTGACAAGATGAGCCCGTCTAACCATACACACATCGCCCATAAAGTCCAATGATTTCAGTTTGTTTCTTTCGAGTTCAATGTAAAATCTTTTCCCATGTGCAACACTCCTTCGAACGACTTCCCCGATGAAATCTTTCGCGATTTTCGAGATGTTATTCCTGTTCATATTTAGGTAGTACTTCTTGGTCGTCGCACTGAACTTTGGAAAGAAGTTCACCTCGTCTAGACCGCAGTTTTCTAAACTTAGTAAATGGAGTTGCCTGATGTGACTGAAGGCGTCGTGCGCAATGATGGAGAGTGGGTTTCCGGAGAGAATAATGTACTTAGCTTGTACTCCGCCAAAAGTGCTGGAATAAATGTAACTGATTTTGTTGTGTCCTAAGAGAATTCCAGCCATTGGTAGCTCGCTTTGACGCCTGAGGGTCGGGACGTGCTTTAGGTTCTTGGATTCGCAGTTCATCTCGATGGCCCCCTCGGAGTCTCTGCACTGACAAGGCTGTGGGCAGTATCCCCTCACGGGTTTTATCACTAACATGACGTTTAACCACCACACGCAGAATATCAGGAGGGTGGAAGCGGTAGGCTGCATTGTTATGGCAGGTAATTCCTAAAAAGGAGAAAGGTTACATTCAAAACTAACTCCATTTCGTCTTTCAGGTACTGGAGAATTATGGAGAGTTACGAGGAAGGGTTTAGTTGTTGAGGTATAATCTCACATGATGAGGGTACAGAATAGGTCACAAACACCCGCAACTTTCTGTACATTTAGTATCACTTTTCTTCTTCGTTTGAAGAGATATGACTCGGCAATGTTATGCTGGGGCCTTGATCATGCATCTGATCACAAGTATCTACTTAGAATACCACCTTCTTCAGATACAACTTATAATATTTACGCTTAAGTGTCATCATAGTCTGGTGGAGGTCTACTTCAACATACCACATTGCAGCGCGAAGGTGCATCTCGTGCTTGGAGCAAAATACTGGCTTTGATAGGGAAAGTTGTTAGCAATCTTGATCCCCAGACTGTACCTGTTCTATGTCGGGATGAAGGGTTCCTAGAACTACCCAGGTTTTGATATATAGGAACAGACGATCCAATGTGCCAGAGTTCTCAGCAGTTATCACGTTTAGACAATACAAAATGATACAGAATAAGAACAGACGCTTGTCTCCGAGATGCTAAGGATATATGCGTATGTATATACAATAGTGATATGATGAGGTATCTTCGGTATTTTCTTAACTTTAATCGTTGCATCCGCTTCTTTAGCTAGCACAACGCTGCACTGGATTTTCTAAAATATTATTTGGTTCCGTTGACCTGTTAACGGGTACGTTGAGTCACATTTGCATTGGGCATCAATTAAGGTACCTCAGTCTCAGCTGCGATTACTAGGAATGCGAGTGGCGCCTAAAATTGCTGATAATTTCATTAAATAATTTGAAAATAGCACAATCAGTTATAACTGATGCAAGATATGACAATCCCTTACTAGGAAAACGGATAGCGAGTTCAATACGGAACTTTAGGTTAACCCTTTGGTTTTGTTTGTTTGTTGTTGTTTTTAAATCAGCTGTTGTGGAAGGAAGCGGAACACTTGACCTTTTACGCCACAATTTGTGACATGGCGGCGACTTTCACAGGCAATGAATCAGATCATCACACCAGGGGGTAATAAAAGGCAACTATTGCCTCCTGTTCGCACCGATTGCGGTGTACCGTCCAAAGCCTGTTCGCCACAAATTGCAAGTCGTTGAGTAAACCACCAAAGTTTGATAACATCACATGAGGATGTAAATATTGTGAATGTGTTCTAACCGGAATTGACAACAGCGTATGGTCAGCACGTAGGCCAGCTGGTGGACCAAATGGATAATGATCGATCATTTGCATTTTAATAAGAACGAGCGCCCGACTGACCAGAAAAAAACCTAATTGCTCTGACATTAGCGCAAATGGAACATGGACAGTCCTGTACCTTTTGATTCTTAATTCAGGCAAGCCATATTTTTCCTAACCTAATGTTTGAGAACACACGCCCATATTCCAAAATCTAAACTTCAGCCGACGAATGGTTCAGGTATCGTATATAGGCCTAATGATTGTGGTAATAAATGCAGGTGAAGGCGTTAGGTATTGAAAGACAAAGATGAGAAGATGAAAATGTGCCAATGGCAAACTTACCTCAATATCGATAAATGTTCACAGTTCCGATGATCCGAATGTTGCCGTTGCTTCGTTCCCACAGACTCTCTAACTGCGACAAACTCCCTTAATCATAATCATCATGGTTACAGTCGCTACAGTGTAGTATGAAATGTTTATAGTCAGCGTTCAAACTTCATTGGTCGTGCCTCCACAAACGGATCGACAAATAATGGTACAACCAATTTCGATAATTGACCTCCATCATCAGTTCCGAGTTACTAATATACTGCGTTGGGGCATAACCCACAAGTAAATACAATGTTTATTTCCACCTACAATGTTGGTCTCTTTCCTTGACCTCTATCCTAATTAGTTTCCTTGAGAATTTGGCAGGTTTCCGTTTGCACTGACGAGGCCAACAAAGTCTGTTCAAATTCTCTCCCGCTGCGGCAGTTTTCATGCGATATAGCTCAGTTTCCAGGTATCTATTAAGTACGATAACCTGCCCAAGAACAAGTATATATACATACGAAAATCATTTTCTGTAGCAAACTAGCAACGCCCACAAATACTTCTGGATCAACCCACTACGATACAAGGTTCAAATGGCTAGATGAATTATCCAAAATTACTTATCATCTATCGACAGAAAACTAGGAATCTAATTTGACAATATCGTAAACGCTGCCAGCTTTTTCGCAGACTAATACGCCTGGCTGATGTTTTTTGCCATTATCAGCATTGATTTAATAACCTTCGAACATGATGAACATTGGACGGCTCAGTACAATGAATAGACATAAAATAAATATAGACGTACATTTTTGGCAAGCATTTCATCAGAACATCTTTGACAATTTTTTGGTCGCCATCAATAGTGTACAGGTAAACAAACTTAGTATCAACTCTTAAAAGAATGGCTTTTGATCATTTAAAAGAAAAGGGGTTAAAAAATGAACACCTCAAGTGTGTCCCATTGGAAAAACTCCTATACATTTGTATCAATCAAAACTATGTCACGTCAATTTTGTCTTACTTACACTAATAGCATAATAGGAAAGATAAGTGGTTATTTGTTTGCTAATTATTAATATTTGTAACAATCTAATCATAATCGTCATCCGTACGTGTGACTTACATCGACCATTTGAAGGTTGTAAATCACAAAATAGTGTTCTCTGCCCAGGAAGTGAATGAGATTTGTCATCAAAAGGAAGTCCGTTGACAAGCACGAATCTGGGATGAAGAAGGATAAATCGTTTTTTCCGAAAATACTATCAGCTACCCGATAAAACAAAATATGAGACGATAAATAACAGTAAATAGCTTTTCTCAGCTGAACATGTATTTAGTCACTACAATGAATAAGGGAAAAACAC